>NW_010973093.1:5442944-5723191 GCF_000737465.1 Haliaeetus leucocephalus | reverse complement strand
CTCATACAGCTCTATTCCCACCACTCTTCTGGGAAATCAGTGACAGGTCACACAGGCCACATCTCCGTTACAGTGCTACAGGTCTCCCACAACCACCACGATGTCCTGAGCACCAGAGAAGAGGGGGAGCCCTGTGGGATGCCCGCCCCCCCAAAAAAACCCCATGAGAGACAGGCATCAACAGAGATGCCCTGAGTTGGGGGTCACATTAGATGCCCATGACCCCTGTCTTGTCTTCGGTGTCTGATGTGGCAGGATGCCCCTGAGCTGCTCCTGTTGGGCTCAGAGCTGCAGTTTTAATGGAAAGGTGATGGGGTAACCCAGGACTGCTGAGTACAGGCTGCAGTGGCAACACTAGCATGCCAAAACCAGCTCATGTCCCATACCAGGCAATGCTGCTTGGGGCCCATGCTCACCAGCCTCTGTGCATTACAGCATCTTGCTCTTCCAATCCTCCAGTGTACTGCCATCATCCCATTGAGAACATCACCCACCCAGCACCAGGTGGCTGAGCTGACCATGCGACAAAGCTGTCCTCCTGTCTATGTGTGTATCCATAGTGGATATCCATGGTGGTTCGGGGCCACCTCTGCAAGGGGAAGGGTGAGGTGCTGAAGAGGAAGATGCTTTCCATGCGCAGCTGACCTCGGCTTTTGGAGGACCTGGGGACCCCTGAGGCTCAGGGGCCTGGTTTTGCCTGGCACATTCTGGGGGAGAGCTAAGGGCATTCCCTCTGCACCTCCCTTTAACAACGCTGTGACATTACATTGGTTTGCGATAAGCAGTGTGTGGTTGCTTTGAATCCATTAAAAGGTTTAGCTCATGCTTGGGCCAGGCTAAGAGGTTGAGATCTGTCAGCTATTCACCACAAAACGAGCTTACTGTTGGCAGGTTTCTTCCATTTGTTACCAAAATGCGGAGACTCCAGCACCCCTCCTGCCACTCCCACTCGCGCCCCTAATACATGCATCATGCTCTGCCCTGCGAGATCGTCCCATCCAGGGAGCATTTCTCACTGCTGGTTGCATAAAGCATGGGAAGAGGAGAGGTGCTGCCATAGCACGTACTGCCCAGGAGACGTGCTGGAGGCCACAAGCAGAAAGCTGAAAGACTCACAAGATCCACCCCTCACTTTCCAGCACAAAAGGCACTGCATGGGGCACAAGGGAACATGGATGTGGATCTGATTACAGTGGAGAAAGATGTCAGCCCTGGAAATTAATTCTCTGTTCTTCAGAAGGACCAAGTTCTCCAAATTAACAATAATTATGAATAGAAAATTGTAGAGGTGAAAAAGAAAATGAGCAAAACCTAAAAATTCTTTAAAGAAAGGTCTTTGGAAGCAAAAAGCAACAAGCAGAGAGGCAGTTCTGACTAGAAGCCTGGAGGATGGATGGTGTTAGCAACTGCAAATAATGTTGAATACAGAACAACTGAAAAGGAGAAAAAAGAATTCTTTACAAACGAGAACTGTAAGATGTGGGAAATTGTTAAGGGAAGCTGAAGACACTGGGAGAAAGCCTGTAGCATGCAAAATTACAGACAGTCATGGGATTCCTTCCCAGTAGGCCAGGTCCCACATCTAAGAGTGGGGAAAACTTCTAGTAGAAATGCAGAAGGGCCAGAAGTAAGTTAGAAAGATGAAGCCTGTTGTGGTTAGATCAACTTCTGTAGCTTAATGCTTCTGCTCACAGTTTGTGATATGGGCTTGGTCTCTGGACTGTGCAGACACAAACACCTCCAGGGGTGATTTGTCCCCAGGCTTTATCTGAACTATCACACTGGGTATAATTGCTAGGGTCATGTGTGGAAGTGCATCCTGGTCTGTGTCAAGGGGTGATCAAGACAGACACAAAGTCTCTCCTTCCACCTGTCCCTGTTCCCTTTGGAGGAAGCCTACAGGGACCCATGACATGTGCTCTGGTCAAGTCCCTGCTTTGGACAGGTGGGCACCAGAGCTTTGTGTTTTCGATGCAAATTTTGCATGTTGGGAAACATTTGCCTGTGTTCACTGAAGTAGGGGAATGAATGCCACCATCTGTAGCTAGACAAGGGTGTTGATATCTACTGGGCTCAGTGTACTCGGCTGATGTGCCTATGGCTCTCCCAAGGCAGAACTGAGTACGTTGCTCACCCAGAGTTGTTCATGCTTTGAGCTGCCCTCAAATACCTGGAAACTTCCAAAGGCCCCAAAGTATTTGAACATCATGAAAAGGCCACCTGGGATGACCAAACTAGATGAGGTGCTTAGGAAAAGAGCATGAATAAAAGGCCATATGGAATCCCTCTAAAGCTGAATTAAATGCCAGCAGTATAATTATTGCCAGACTTTGAGGCTTTTTAGGACATGGGCCTTGTCAAACAAACAAATGATGCAATTACAGGTTAGGGTGACAAAGATAACTGCATAGACATAATAGACTTAGTCCACAGGAGGCATTTAATTCAATAATGCATAATATGCTAATAAAATTCTAGTTCAGGAAATGCAGAGTGAGGGGGTGGGGATGGCTACCTGACAGATACTAGAAGGAAGGACTCCATCAGGGATCATGGTCCTGGCGTGCTCTCACAGTGGAAGGGGATCTGTGCTGGCAACACATCTACCTGGCAGAGTTGAAAAAAGATGTTCAGAGCACAGCAGCTGCCTGGGAACACTCATTTTTTTGATCGGGATATCTGAGTGCTGCCCCCTGCTTCCAAGGCTACTTTACATGGTGTTTAGTTAATAGCCAAGCTGTAATCGTGGGTGCAGAGCTGATATCTCCCTGTCCCTGCAGGCTTAAGGAGGGAAGACATTGTCTTTGCTTCTGCTCTCCATCCTTGGAGATAAGTCGTCACAGGGCTATTTCAACAGATGAAACCATCCCCATCTGGACTGTGTGCGCTTCACTCAGTCCTTTGTCTCCTGTGCTTTAGCCCGAAGGCTGAATCTGCTCCTCAGGGAAGGTGCTTCCAAGGCTAATTAGAAGAACCAATCCTGGCTCCACTTGGAGATCACAGTGGAGTCAGAACCACCTTGTGTTCAGCAAGCCTAGCTGTTTGCTTTGCCTGCCCACAGGTCTTTGATCCTGCCCCTTCTTTTGTCTGTACCAGCCAGGCTGGCTTCCTTAGGTGTCAGCTCTTAGGAGTCATTTGTCCCCAGCTTGCTTGATTTAGGAACATCTGGGCTGAGACAATGACAGCATCTGGTGTCAACCTAGGCCAGGTTGGTGGGACAGGATAAACAGGGACCTGGGGTATGTGACTGAGAACTTCTGGAGCAAAGTGTCAGGCTCACTGCACAGATGATGGTGCGTGGGAAAAGGAACGAGAGGCATCTCTGCAAATTAATGAGACATTTGATTGCCAGCTGGGATATATTCGACTTCAGATGACCTCTGCATCTGGGAGCAGTGCCAGTAGGCAGAAGAATAGAATAATTGGTATGAGCTGATGCAGATAACAATTAAAAAAAGCTCTATTAACACTGACAAGGAATGAGAGTGAAGAAGTGCTTTGTCAGGGGCCATCTCTTCCCCCTCAGCCTCCATGTGCACACAGTGGATTGTCCAGTTTAACGTTAAATCTGTGTCTAAAGAATAGGCCAGGACTGCTGTTAAGTGAGATTCATCATGAGAACTTCCTCCCACCCTGGCCATCGCATATCACCCACCTATGCTTGTTCATCCATCTATGGGATTATGATGAGCTGATGACAATATGACAAGTAGCGAGTGTTCCTCCAAACATTCCTTGTGGCCCCATCCTCAAATCTATGCAAACCCCTTCCAGCTCTCCATTGTGTTATACACATGACATACATTACAATTATTTATAATAATTTTAATAATGTATGATTTCTAAGACATCATGGCAGCCAAAAGGATTGTACTGGGAAATCAAGATGCATCCTGTTCTTCCCTGGCAGAGGAGAACAGCCTGAAGCAGTCCATTGCCCATATCCATCTTCAAACAAGCCAGCAAGCAAATGCTTTCAGTCTTTCTGGAGAATCATTTTATTGGTTAAAGCTGTAGCAGAACAACATGGATTTCAGGGAGATGGATCAGCAAGACAATAAGAAAAAGGCGGTCCACAGAGATATCTTCCAAACACCCATTTGCACCAGAAAGCAGCAAGATGTGTGTTGGCTGGCAGATCCAGAAGGTCCTGTTTACCAAGAGAGCCTCTGGGGAGTGCAGGGTTGCCAGGAAGTGGGTGAAGACCATGTGTACAGCCCTAAATAGGATTTTTGTGCTTCCCCAGGTCATTGCTGAACAAACACTTGGTTACTCAGTTCTTTTAGATTCTACAGAAGATTAAGTCATCTTTTAACGTCTCCTTGCAAAAAGCAGTCAGGAAAATGTGTGTATGCATGAATGGACTCTCGGAGCAGGCAGTGGGTTAGCTAGTGTTGAAGCACAACCATCTCTCTCTGCAAAGCCCATTGGGGAACTGAGTATGCTCTGGCAAAGCTGTGGAGGCCAGTTGCTGTTGCAGGCTGTAGCTAGGGCTACTTCAGCGAGCAGTGTGATGGGTAAAACCACACCGGACCAAGGACACATCTTACCTAAATGGGATACCTTAAAATAATTAAGAGAGGGAGGGTTCGTTAGTTCTGTATGTGCTTCTTCCTTTATCATCCTTCCTGGTAAAAATCTGTACCTTTTTTACCATTCTGAATATGCCTGGCTTCAGCTCCCAGACACTGGTCCTATTATTGTTTTTCCCAGTTTTTTTAAGAGCCCTTCAGAACTTCGTGGTTTTTTTACATTAAGTTACTTATAAGTTGTAAGCATATTGCCTTTCAAGTGTCTCCTCAATTAGCTAAACAGATCAAGCTTTTAAATCCTTCACTTCAAAGTGTCCTCTTCTACCCTCGAAACATTTTTATGGCTCTTTTTTGCACTCACTCACTTTTCATCATTCCTCTAATGTGTGTGGCTGGCCTCAGCACAGTCATCCCCAGACGTTAAAGTCACCTCCCTGCCCTGGTCCTTCTCCTCTGTTGGTACATCTAAGAACAGTTTTAGCTTTGTTGCTGCTGCATCACATTGAGTTGCTGTGCTTCTCTGACCCCTAAATCCAGGTCAGTGTTGGTGCATTTGAGATCAGCTTTGGTCACAGCTGCATCAGCTGCAAAGCCATGCCAGACATCCCCACAATAACACCAGGGAGCATAACTAAAAAAAAAAAAAAAAAAAAAATTGTATGAGATGTAAATTGGATCTTGCCTGTGCTCATCAGCTTTAAAAACAATTGCTTTGGGTTTGCTCCAGTCTGCTGTTACCCCTCTGTTTTGCAGAGCAGAGTGTCTGACAGCTCACCCGAGGCCGTGACTGCCATTCCTGGTGGAGCTGAGCGAGGGGCAGAGCATCCACCGTTGCCAGAGTACCCCGCAGAGTGTCGTTGTTTCTGCAGGATGCACAGCCCCCAACAGCCTTTGCCACAGTCCACCCCCCTGCCCACCATGCCCAATCACCTCCTCCTCACACTGTGTGAACATAAAAAGGCCTTCTCATATCAAACCAAATGTGACTGGTGTGCTGCAGTGGCAGCAGTTAGGAGGAGAGGACAGGGGACAGGGTCCTTCCCTGGTCTATTTTTTCCAGCTCCATTGGCTGGACGGTCCCTGAGCTGGGATTTGCATCTGACTCTGCAAGGAGAGCAGAGTGGAGACATCAGGCTGGAAGAAGGAAAGAAGGTGGCTTTCCCATAGTTTTGTCCTCCTTGGTTACCACTGTGCCCTTCGATACTCACAGCTGATCCTCCAGTACCTCTGCCTTGCTGCTTTCTTGCAGGCTTTGTGCACATAGAGCTGAACATGCCACTGACTCTTTTTCCAAAACTGATCAGCAGGTCTTCTGTAGGCTTTTTTGGCAGGAATCATGGAAGACCAAGTGCTCTAGAGACTTATGTAGAGGAAGTGAAGGAATTGTAGCCAGACCTTTTTCAACTTTCTGTACAGCCAGGACTGGGTACGTACTGTGAAGTCATCTCCTTCAGTGAACTCCTTTTCCAAATGCATGCACGTGGATGCTGGAGCTCCCATGATTACAGACCTGGAGACCTTTCTTTTCCTTTGGAAGAAAAGCCCAGCTCCCTGTGCCCTGTCCTGACGTGTGTGTTACCAGTCTGCTTGGCTGTGGTGTTGTTGAAGAGCCTGGCAGGACATGGCCTCTGCACTCTGCATGCCTTTGAGGTGGCATCATGTCTCCAGGGGCATACTCAGCACTGGGTCCCACCTCCCCACACACACAAACGTGGAGGAGGCCATGTTCTGCAACCTGCTAGTGATGTCCCTCCAGGGCTTTCCACATGGGATGATGAACTTCCTTCTCTAAAGAACTTCATAACAGTTGGGCTTTGGATTGCTCCTGGAAATTTGATTCACAGTTTGGGACAAATCAGCCAGGACAAAAAACCTGGCTCCATCCACTTCAGTTGTGGAGGACCTCAGCTGTGCCTGATCCAGCTGTGCCCAGATGTGCCGGGGGCTAGGAATATGTCCTGCCTGTGTTAACAGCCTGAGCTTCCACAGGACGAAATGACCATACCCATAACCACCACAATTGCGGGTGTATCCCCTACATCTCCATGCCAAAATCCTTTACTGTTTGCTTTAGGGCTACTCTATTCAACACAGCCCTTCTGTGAGGGCAATGCCTACTCTGAGATCCAATTATCTGGACCACATGTGTGGCTGATGGGAAGATGCAGCGATCATGTCCTGGAGAGCATGGCAGGCTGTTTAGGCTGGGAGGACACATCGGCAAGTGGTGACTGTGTGTTGTGGCTATGTAGTGGTTTTGTTAATTGCAAACCAAGAGGGTGGCTGCCAGCTTCTGAGACAATGAGGAATTGTCTCATGTTACACGGAAAGCCTTTGAATTCCAATGCACCAGAGCCCAGACACTGACTAATAGGGTCTCCAACAGGTGCTAATTTGAATTTATCTTGGGAAAAAGACGTGATGTGGAAGGTAGATTAATCACATAATCCAGCATTTGACTAAATCCGTTTCTTGAGCTCTTTGATCTGTCCAATTACCTGCTACCAGGCTGCCTTGGAAAAACATCTTCAAACCGTAACAGGGATGGGTGAAAATAATGAATTAGCACCCCCAGTACTCACAGCTGGACCAATAAGGGGGGCAGCAGGTCCAACACAGCCTGGCACACCTGAAGGATGAGTGATTGCTTCTGCTGAAGGTTGCTCTAGCAGTGCCATGTCCCAGCAGCATGCTGCAGGCTCCAGGGGACACCCAAATCTTCACAGTTCTGAAATGGTCCTTAAGTGTGAGGGTTTCCCATCCACACATGCAATGAGTAAATATGAGGGAGCTATCATTCTGAGTGAATTTGTTCCTGGCAGAGTCATGGAGGAGCCCAGGAGCAGGGACACAGATGAAGGTTACTTGCAGCTGGAGTTGTCCCAGTGGGAAGGCAAAATGAACCCTTTACTGGTGCTGGAGCCAGCACAAAGCTGTGCCTTATGGAGACAGGGGCATCCCCGAGTGCACACACTTTTCTGGTGACAAATGGTTGTAGTGAATAAGCTGAGGCCCTGCGGTGAGAGCTTTTTGGGGAGAGAGCCAGGCCATATGTGACCAGCACAGTGCAGGGCTCCTGAACAAGCTGTCCAGCCAGCAAGCTCTCTGTCTGTACACCAGCCCCCCAACCCAGCCCCCCTCCACCAGCAGACACCTGAAACACTTGGCTCCCTTCCTCTGATTCAATATGCATTGCCTCATGATTGACAGGCAAATTTCTCCTATTGTCTCACTTGGGTTAAAAGCTATTCTCTGCTGCTGAGAGAAGATGCAGGAGGAGGATGCTCCAGTGGGTTGGGTTTGAATCCCCAGCAGCAAAGTCACTCAAGTATCAAGAATAATCCTGGGGTCTCTGGGGAGTGGTGCTGGGAGGGGACTGACTGCACAGACTGCTGCAGGGGTAGGACCACTGCTAGCGTGCAGGGCAGAAAACAGCAAATCAAGACCCCCCCCAACTGTGTCCAGCGTCTGCCTTGCAACAGCTGCAGCAACAGCATGCCCTGTGAGCAGAGATAGGAAACCTCCAGTCCGACCAGCAGCTGAACTCAGCCAGGTCCTAAGATGCTTTGGTTCCTCTCCCTCTCCACCCAAAGCAAAGATGCGCTGTTTTCCTACCAACTCGCTCGCAAACAAAGGTGGGACCCAGTTGGCTGTGCTTTGTGGAAAACAGCCAGCCTGGAGGGACAGAGCAAGCTGATGGGTGACCTAGCTGCAGTAAACTGATTCCAGCATGTAAACAGCCTGAGGGGGCTGAGTTAGTGGAGGAGATTAAACCAAAGTCCAAGCCGGCTGCCAGATTCCCCTGGTGGTAAAGCTTTTCCATCACGGTTGGCTGATTCTCTTTATATTTAAAGCCAGCTATGCATGTCCTCAGGCCAAGCTCCCTCAAACATGGGCAGAACAGATAGACCACACCATCCCTGTTCAACGTTGCCACGCAGTCTTCATTTACCCACCCAGGCCTTGGAGATGGGGTAAAAGCAGTTCTTCAGTCCCATAGACAGGGGGATGTTTCTGTGTAAACACAGCCACTAAGAAAGCCTGGGTAAATGCCTCTTTATTTTGCTCACAGCAGGCAGCTCAATTTGTCTCTAATGAGCGCTAACACGCTCTCCTGCTATCACTCATAGCAATTACTCGGGACTCACTAGTTGCATACAGAAAGCTTGGATTACCAGCTAACAGACTGTGCCATGCAGCAATGTGCTTAGTGGCAATTCCTGATAAACCCTGTGACAAGGCCACCGTGCATATAGGAAGAGGTCAGTCAATGGCTTAATCTGACACAGCAATCCAGGACATGGCATGGGGACATTCTGTTTCTTGCCTCAGGTGAACGGACTCCCCTTTAGCTTGCAGCACCAGTGACGGGGAGTTGGCTGCTGCCAGCTGCAGCAGTGGGTAAGCACAGGCTGCTATACAGCGGAGAGAGGCAAGCTGGGACCCTGTGCTGGCAGCTCTTACCTTCATGGTGCCTTCCACAGATGGAGTGTAGGTTTTGGGGAGTGGCTGCCAACCCCAGGCTTTCATGCAGAGGCGTTGTTCTGTGGCAAGAGAAATCAATGGCCTTGCGTGTATATGAGTAGACAGTTTGTCCCCCTTCATTTTAAGACTTCCTCCCCTAAGATTTTTCTCCTTCTTCATGTGTTTCTTAGCACTGTGTAATGAAAGAGTTTCTGTGGATCACCTGGGTCTGCAGAGGAGCAGTATGAGCAAACAGTTCTCACAGATCAGAGGCTAGGGGTGCATCTCCAGCAAGGAATATTGAGACCCCTTTCTGCTCACAAAGACAAAATTTCTACCTGTGAATTCTCCTCATGACTGAGGATGAGATAGGACCTGGAGATGGAAAGCAAGATGACTGCTGCACGTGGTCAGGTGCGTTTCCTTCCCCTCAGCCCATGCCCTACGACACTGCAAGTGAAGTACATATGTGCTACCCCACCACGCAGGCAAGGGGATCAAGGCATGTCACTGCTGATAACCCTGGCTGCAGGTGGCCTGCTGAAAATGTGAGAGCTGTAGCTGCTTCAGGTCAAATGGGCAGAGCTGAGAGCAGATCATTGGTATAGGTCTGAAGCAGGGCTTGAACAGGTTCATAGTCTCTGCGGTCTTGTCTGTCCAAAAGCACAGGGTTTTGGACAAATACTTGCAGAGCTACTGCCTAGAGGTTCCCAGAGAATTGCTAATGAGTATTTGAGGAGCTTTCACTGGTCATTCTGCGTGTCCAGAATGGCATCCTCTCCTTAACCCCACAGGCACAGCCTCCTGGCAAGTATGCGGATGAGCTGAGCAGAGGTTTTAGCCATTCAAACAATTGGAAAATTGTTCAGAAGTGAACACTAGGTGTATTTCAGAGGTATTCCCATTCTGATCTTCAGCTGGTCTAAAGGACAGCTCCGCTCAAGTAAAAAGAGTATTTGTTGGTCCAAAACCTACTCAAAATATTAAAATAAAGACTTGTAAATAAGAAAGCAGTTGGAGTTCTTTCCCAACCTGCTATCCTATCCCATATCACAAATATGGGATATAAAGCTTCATCCTTATTCACAGACCAGACAAGGGGCCACACTGCCAAACTAGTCATTCTAGTTAGCCTGCTGCTTGGACTACTTTTTCTACCTCCCTCTATGCACAGAAAAGGCAGAGTTAAAACTTTGTGAGAACTACATTTCTCTTTTCCTGAAGTGCTTGGTTGTACTGTATAGAGTGTGAAGCCAGGAATGAATTTGCCTTCAGACCTGACCCAAAGTTGGACCCAAGAACAACTCAACAGTTTAGCACCAGCCCTCCTGCCTGAGATTTTTTCCTATTAGAGAATTATAGTCAGGGATCCAAAGAATCCTAAATTAATCTTAATATTTATAATGGGCTTCAAAGGAGATCGAGCAGAGCAGCCACATATCAAAGGTGGCTGGTATAACAAGAAGGCTCCTTGCAGAAGATACCATAATTGACAGCACAGTAATTGGAACAGAGCGATGGCGTCTTGATAGACGGATGACTTCTGGGTAAGTAGTGTGGGTTTTTTGTTACTAATTAGATTATATTTTATGGCAGAGATATCCCAGAATTTAAAGCTACCTCAGTTCCTTTTGGTGCTTGCTTTGTCTGCATAGCACTCTTGTGTAAATATGTATGTGTTCTCATGGCAGTTGGGGCTGGTGGGAGATGCATGATCCTCTCTGCTCAGTATGCCCTGCATTGAGAGACTCTCTTTCCAGCTGGTTATAATTTTCCCAAACATTACTCAGGGTGGCATCTTTCAGGAAAGTTTCTGCATCAAACTGAAAAAAAATCTGGACAAAATTTGCCCAAAAGCTATTTGAAAAAGTTTAGAAGTGTGAACTTTGGAGTGTGGGAGCTAATGGGGACAGGACAGGAGGTTTGGCCAAGTAACAGCCCCAATGCCACAGATTTTCTATTCTTATGAAAGTTCACCCACATTCAGGTGACTTTATAAGCCTTAATATAACAATCATGGCTTACTGTTGTCCAGCCTGCCCTTGCTGCCTCCTGAAACATGGGCCAACCCAACATCACCTGCTTTCCCTCTCTTAGTCCCACCAGGCTGGATGGATCAAGGGAGCCAGAAATGAGTGGAGGTTACCTGTCTACGCTGTCCTTTCACGGAGCCACTGTTGAGCCTACACAGGACAGGAGGAAGAAGAGGTCTGCTTTGCATGCACAGCATCTAAAACTTGGCTTGCAGGGAATCAGTGAGAAGTGTGGTCAGAGGGGGACAGGACAGGAACTGGGATGAATTGGGAAAAGCTATTGGGAGCTGATAGGTATCTAAGCCGGGAGCTGGCATGAGAAAAATAGGGGAGGATTGGAAGATGAAGCTGAGATTGTATTCTACTGAGCGTTTGTTAAAAGGAATGAAACTGAAGTGGTTCCCCATAATTACACATAGCTCTAAAACAATTAGGAAATACCAACAGAGAAGCAGTTGTGCAGCCCAAGGATCCATTACATGATTGCAGATAATTTTTCTTGAGCCCCCATCTCATTCACTGCACAAACCAGACCTTCTCTAGGGATGATCCAGGGATGGGTGCTGAAGGGACATTGTTGCCTGTAGAGCCCTACCTCAAATATGGAAGCAGTTTTGGGCATGGAGCAGGGAAGAGCTACTGGCTGATGTTGGTTGGGGTCATGGGCACAATGCTGCCTGAAGTTCAGTGTCTGTGTCCCCATGTACTGCCTGGATAATCATGCACAAAAGATGGTGCTGACTGTGTGCCTCATTTTCTGGTTAGAGGTGGCACCTGATTTGCAGGAATACTCCAAATTCATAGCTGCAGCTGAGGCTTTTCCTTTAAGCCCCAAAGGTGCTCTATGATGGTAAATTTTCTAAAAAACTGTTCCTTTTATAAACCCAGCCCTCAGAATGCACCAACACATTTACTCTTGCCTTACCAAGTCTCAGTTCTTACTATCTAAGAAGATAGTAGTTCTTCTACTATCCTCTGTACAGTGAGGATAACACAGGCCCTTCATCTGGCTGTCTGGAGATAAACTTAGCTTTTTACAGCCTCATCTATGCTGGTGATAAATGCCACAGAAAAGAATTCCGGAAATGAGTCATTTCTTTTCCAGTGGAGGGTGTGAAATGCAGACAGTGAAAAAGGCATCCTCTCTCAGGACCAGGGCTAGGAATTTGTCTCTCATCTGCTGTGAATACCAGGCTGAACACTGGGAGAGGACAATAAGAGATGGCATTTGGTCCACCAGAAAACACCATTCAGGCTGTGCATCAAAACAAGTGGCACAGAACCTGGGCATTATGAGCTGGGTCGTAAGGTGGGAAAAAAAAGTTTTCTTCCCAGGACTTCAGAGACAGCAAGAGTGTCAGCCCAGAGACACCTACTCGGAAGGCACAAGCACCCACTATTTTAGATAAAGAGCATCACCGTCAGCAATATTAGGTTATGAGATGCACCTCTGACCAATGGATGTGGCAGTACACTCACTGGGGTGAGAGCAACAGTTCAGGCACCAGGATCAAAATTCTAGCTGATAGTGGAAGCTTCAAAGTCTTTGAATGAAGCTTTCTTTCATGTTGACAGGGGTCTGATGGCAGAGAAGAGTACCTTCTCTTTACAACTAACTTTATGTACTTTTTAATGCAGAAAAGAAAAAGAAAAAGGGTTATTGTTTTCTTTCAGTTAACATCTTGCCAGAATACTTGCCTATTATGACTGCATCATAGCTATTTGCTGTGTTTCGGCATGGACGCTGGGCTGCTGATAGTACATTTCCTCCCTGTGCCTGCCCTGTGTATTTGACCAGCAACGGCCCTGCCCTGCAGAGACAGGTTCCTCCACCCCACCCCACCCCAACCACTAAAGCAAACTTCAACAAACATCATAGTGCATGTTCCCTGCTTGCATGCTCTGCCATGATCTCCCTGTTGGGGTAAGTCAGTCTCAAGTTACATGTGAGGAGCAAAATGTGGACATAAAAGATGATTTAGAGGAATGCTGCAAGCAGCTCCTCTTAGTTCTCTGCACCCTTTCCTCAGGTGATTTGATTTATCAGAGTGCATATAGCCCCTGAGGAACATGGTTATACCATCACCAGGAGGCACATGGCTGCCAGTATCCGTGGCTGGACCTTCATCTCCAGCATTGTGGATAGGGCTAATTCAGATCTGAGCTCTTCCAGCCAAGGCAATGCTCACTGTGTCTCCTGTGCAGCAGTGACGGCATTGCAAAACATGCATACTGCTGAGCCAGCTACAAGACAAGTCACAGGGGCTATGGAGCTGAGATATGATGAAATGGCCGTGGCCCATCCGGCCACTCTAGTCTGTGGCAGGAGCAATGAACACGTAAGATGTACAGACTGCTACCCAGCACAGACTGATTGTCATCAGAGAGAGGGGATGGATGTCTCCATCTCAGTCTACCACATCAATAACATGATTATCTTTTCCTGGATCTATTCCTGAATTTTCAACTGTAGGTAACCAAGCTACATGGCTGAATAGGAAGAGTTGGTGCCAGCCCCTCATTCATATATAGGTTGACTTTGCACTCCAGGAGCCGTCCTGTGAAGTGCCTGCTCCTAGCCAGGGTCTTTCTGCTGCTTCAAAGCAAACAACCACAAAAAGATCACTGGTGGTTTTATGGTCTGATCTGCACAGCAACCATCACCCCTTGATTATTGCAAGATAGGAAGCATAGAGCATCTTCCCCTTTCACAGTTCAATGCTGTGACTGTCTCTTGTATTGGAGTTGCCACTTGGCTTTCCTGATGGAAGATTTACCAGTGACTGACTGCCAGCCTTGTGTGCTTTGTGAAAGTGTCTGAGTCACATAGCTCAGCAAGCAACACACCTCCTGCTGACCTAGAAAGCTGCATGGACCAGAGTAGTCCTCTTCTTGCTAAAGGCCAATAACAAGGTCGAAAAACCTGAATGCTGGACTTAATCAGTCAAAAAAGATGACCATCTGGCTGAGTCTGTGATACAGGTGTGCTCAGTGCATGTGACCCAGGAGTCAGCACAGGAGCAGCAGGTTGGTTGGTAGGGTCAAAGAAGCTTTCAAGTGATTTTAGGTGCTAGTGTGGGCAGATCCAACCCTCGCTGCCCTGAAAACATGGCCCAGTTCTTCTTCTTCCATTTCTCACTACAGCTTGGAATAGAAACCTCTGTGTAATATTTCACTCTCCTTGGAGGACTCTCCAAATGAAACAGTGCTAGATAGGTCAGCTCCTGGCAGATCAGCCTGCAGCACAGATCCTGCAGCAGCACGGACCCTCCTGACTTCCCAGCACTGTGTTGGATCTATCCCAAAGGTGTGGCTGAGCCAAGTGCTCCTCTGTGCTCGATCACTGCTTGTGGTGGCAGGTGCGGTAGTGACTAAAGGTGGCCATACAAATCTATGCTGTTCTCACAACAACTCTTCTCCCAGGCTCCTTCCATCTCCTACTGCTGTCACTAACAGAAATGGGTGAAGTCATGGGTAGGATTAGGTAACTCCAGGCCCAGTGTTTTGAGGGCAGCCTGAGGGAGCAGACCTGACAGCTGAAGTAGGAGAACCACTCCTTGCTAGGAAACCTTTGGGATCTGGAGGACCTGGGTAATTGCATCCAGCTAGAGAGAAAGTATGGTGCCTGGGAGACTTTGCTGGTGGAAGCTTGAACATTGCAGTTGTCATTCAGCTTCTAAATATGTCAGAATTAGATGCCCCCCCCCCAAAAAAAAAATCCCTCTATGTGTCTCCTCAGAGGACAACTGGTATTAGACACCTATCACAGTTTGGCTGAGACATCTAACTTTCAGCTGCTGAAGCAGGGACAGATGAATTCTGGCCTGAAAGGACTGGAGGTAGCTCCTGAGCTTTGTTGCAGACAAGCAGAATTTTGATCACTGCAGGCATCTCAGTCCGACATATAACCCTACAAAACCCCTGAGCAGATCTAGCTCCTAAGGAGGTCTGTGGAAGCAGTTTGGCACTAAATCTTCTGAAAGACTATTAAGTCAGTGCTGAGTTGACTTCTGACCTGATGTAGTCTTGTGTCAAGCGTGAAGAGACAGCAAGATGAGCAAAAAACCCTTCCCATCCATGTTTGGATATTGAAATGGACACATGCTGCAAATCATGTGTGAGATTTGTCCTCTGCCCTCCACTAGATCTCCCTCTGCCACAGCCACCCTGTGTGGTTATTGCAGAACTGAAGCGCACTGCTCTTTTGGCAGAGGCTGAGCTTTGCTGGCAGCCTGAAGTTCAAATTAAAATAAACAAAAAGTGCTTCCCAAGCCTAGAGGCAGAAAAGAAGAGCTGCTACCTGGCATTTTGACAAGGAGGGAGATGGGGGACTGCACTGTATTCCCAGTCTGCTCCTGACTCACTCTGTGACTGGGGTGAGTCACTTCCGAAGGTCTCTCCTTCTAATGTCCTCTCTGCTCTGCAGGGAATGGTAATGCTCCTGAAGACTCTTGCAAAGCTCCATTAATTATTAAATGCCTTTAAGTGTGTTACTGCCTGGAAGGAAACACCTTGTGGAAACAGATCCCTCCTTCATGGGCAGAAAACGCTTCCAGGTTTGAAGTGAGCTTCAACTCACAGAAGAGCTCACTGAGTTGTAGGTTTTGCTTATGAAAATAGCTGAGAGAAAGGTGGTAACCTGTTGAAAGAATTACTGTGGCAATAAGACTTAGCATTAGCAGCCACACAGTATTCATTACAGCAAGAAACATTGCCCATCTAGTCTCTCTCTGATAGTTTGTTCCAGTGATAGTCTATCTGGCTTCAGCTTTCATCAGCTGGTTCTTCTGATGTTGGATTAAAGAGCTCTTTAATACCCTACACTTTTCACCCCCTAAAAATGCTTATACCTAGCGACCAAGTCACCTCTCAGCCTCTCCCTATGAACTAAAATGCTGAGCTTTGTAAAAACTTCACTGAAAAGCCTTTCCCCAACTCACTTTTGAATGGGACTGCTTCTCCACTAATGCACCTATATCTATCCTAGAAGCCTTTCTCCATTTCCTGCAGGTCTGATTTCATTTGCAGCATTATGGCACTTTTTGTTCAAAGGACTCAGCCCACCCTTGACTTAGAACTTCCCTCTTTTGTTGCTCTTTGCATCCCAAACCCTCTGTGTCTCCTGAAACTTCTAGCAGCAACAATTTCTTTATTTCTGGATTGCTGAGCTCAGTGTTGAAAAGTGTGTGGTCTTGTGCTAAGTTCTGCCAAATGCCACTTGCAACAGGTCTTCAGAGGGTAAAACCCACTGAAACCCACTCTTTGAGATTTCCCCTCTGCTGCACCCCTTTAACATCAGCTTTGTCAAGGATGTGCAGTGATAAAAATCTTAATTAGATTGTCAAGCAGCACATGATCCAGTACTGTAGAAAAGTCTAAATGTATTGCATCTACACATCTTCCTTGCCAGCCCAAATTGTAAGAACATTAGAGAATTAATTTAAGTTTGTTTGACAAATCTGCTTTTCTTAAACCGATGCTGACAGGTGTTAATTATCCTGCAGTCCTTTAATTCTTTACCATCTTTCAACATCTTCCCAAAGCAACTGGGAGCAGTGCTAATCCTTAGTTTTGGGAAACATTCCTGTATGTTGTGCTGGAGCCCAAGAACAGCAGGAGAGCTGCTGGGAAGATGTGATCAGTGGAGTAGCCATCCCTTCCACTTGGACTTCTGTCCTCCTTCAGACTTCAACAGCATGTTTGGGGGCTCCCAGCAGTGTTTCTGGATTTTGCCTTTCAAGGAGTGGACACGGTCCTGTCTTTTTTCACTTGTGAGGATCTTAGCCTTCCAGATGGAGGGAATGCTGCTTTGCTGATTTAATGTTTTGCCTCCCAGCAGCTCTGGCTCTGCTCTGTGCCAACACTGGTGTGAGGAGGTGATACCAGGACCCTGCTGTAGGAGTGACCTGTGACCAAGCTGTCTCCATCAAGGAAAAGAAAAGCCTGGCAAAATCCAGTCCTATTGTTCCTCAGGTAACCCCACACCCATACCACTATGCCCATCCCCAAGTCCTTCCAGATAAAGGTCTTTCATTTGACAGAACCCCTGCCCACAGCTGGGCTTGCCCTTTCTGTGCTCTGTTGTCTCTGGGACCTAGTGAGGATATCTGCTGGGTCATGGGGACCTGCTCAGCCTGCCCATGTCCCACCAGGCAGGTCTGCCAGAACAGTTCTGCACTGTGCATGGTTCCCCAGCGAGGTGAAGTGGGGCCTTCATCACCACACCTTCCCCCAGACAGCGTGGGAATGAATTGTGCCATGCTCTGGCTAGGTGTGTGCCAGCAGATGTCAGGGACTGTTGCCTTCTGCCGTGCAGGCTGGGGAGATCCCGGCTGCCTTACCCAGGAACAGGGCACCGGCTGTGACAGCCTGAGTGGGGGCGGGCCAGGCGCTCACTCTCGTCCATGACATTCACCAAAGTGTCCCTCCTGTCACACATGTGAAGTCATACCCTGCATCACAGGGGCCTCATCAGGGGTGGTGCCAGGCTGCCCAGGCCACTGGAGACACCTCTCAGGGCCACCACCGGAGATCCTGTAGAGATCGCTTAGTGGGGCCAGTGAAGACGGCTTGAATGAAGGCTGGCTACCAGAGTGTGAGCTCTTCACCAAAACACTGAAATCAATTACTACAGGAATTGGAAAGTGGGTTTTATTGTCCTTTGAGGTAAGAATTGGCTCCAGCTTAATCTCAGTCGTCATTGGCTCTCAACACCATAAATCCTGCTGTTGTCTTCAATACCTTTTATGGGAAGTGGAGGAATTAGCTAATTCCCCATTGTTCCCTCCCCACTTATTAGTGCTACAAAGGATTGGGTAATTATGAATAGAACTGCCAGGCAAAACAAAACTTCTCCCTTAAAAATGCATTTTAGTTAAGTCTGCTGGGCTCATGTGTTTCCTAGGAAGTGCTGATTATGCCTTGCTGACTCTAAGCTCTGCTCTTATGGAGCTAGGAGACCCCAAGCACTAACCTGGCCAAAGGGCTATAAAAGGGCCTTGTCTTCCCACTGGACCTACCCTGGAAGATGATTGTCTTCTCTCAGTGGTAGTAGGGTGTTACTCCTCAAAGCTTGTTTAATCTAAGCTGAGCAGCAAACAACAGAAGGCTATACCTGAGGAAAGACTGAAGAGGAGAGCGTGGGGCTCAGTGGGTGAGTGATGGTGATGTGACGACCTCTGCACTGCAAGAAGGCAGGGGTGGGGGAGGATCCCTGGGACATTAGCCCTGTGACGTTATCTCAGCAGCACTCCTCTGAAGGTCAGTGCCAGACCTGCAAGGTGGCAGAGAAGGGACAGGGCAGAGAAGTGGCACAAATGGATGAGGAGAGCTTCTCCCAAAGCCCTGCAGTACAGGGATGGGCTGCCAGCAGCGCCACGCTGGGAGGGAAGCACGACCCGCAGTGCCTGCCCTCCTTCGTCCCCTCCCAGTACTATGCTGGGAAAGGGTGCTGATGCCTCAACAATTTTTATTTCCAGCAATCCTTCCCAATTACCAATTATCACATTTTTAATGGAAGCAAATGTGCATAATGCTGAAGGCAAATTAATATGAAAAAGGAGATATAAAATTTGACATTTCCTCCACAAAAAGCAAGACAAAAACCCTGCCATGTTTCCCAGCTAGATGTAGTAGTAACAAAGCCCAGACTCAGAGCTGGTAGAAATGAAAATGCAGTTTCACCTTCCGTGGTAGTAGTGGGGGCTGTTCAGTGAGGAACATGCTCTGGCCTCCTTGGCACTTCTCACATCTCAGAAGAATGGCAAGGAAACTCCTGTGTGTGCAGTATTGCCAACAGCAAAAGCAAAGCCCCTGTTGAAGCCTCCAGCGCTATGGGACATTTCACAAGTTCTGACTTTGCAATACAAGGCTTTCTAGATGAAGAATGAATCATGGTTTATGAGTGCAAAATTAAAGAAGGGCAACATTAAAATAAAATCTTATAGGCTTGCATGACAAAATTTTACAGCAAATAGTAATGTCTTGCTTCTCCCCCTGCTATTTTCTGGCATGATGATGAAATGCAGTTAATAAATATGTAAAAATAATGACTCTTCCAGACCTTATAGCATTCATTTTAATAGATGCTATTTAACTACAGACAGAATATAGATATCTACCTTTCAAATGCTGGTTACAAAGATTGGCAAGGCTGCCAAAAAAACGGCTTTTTTTTCCCCCCCCCCCAATAGATATCAAAAAAGAAACAATTTATATGTTGAAATTGCCTTTATTTTTTGATCCATAAATATTTGTTACTGACAAAAGTGGAAAAATCCTTAAGACTCTAAATTTTACTAAACTGATAATATTTTTGTTTACAGTACATACAGAATGTGCTTTTACAGGTAAGTATAACAACAAGAATAATACAGAGAAAAACAGTCAAATACTGCTCATCTTGAAGCTCGTTTAATGGTTAACCAAGAGTCTGTGCAAAGTTACAGATACAAATGTACTTCCTCTTCAGTACTACTGTATAATAAACATGGAATCCATAAACTGGGCTAAAGCACAAAAATATCCACTTAACCCTTCTTAGGAAATATTGTCCCCAAACTAAAAATATTACAGTAAGAAGTGTCTTTCTCAGAGCCAAGAAATCCTTGCTACAAAAATGTCTAACAGGTTTGCAGACAGAAGGTCAGAAGCCATTACAAAGCACATGGGCAGAGGGTCAGGGTGGCAGGACACACATCTCCCTGCAGTGGAGGCGGTGGAGACGGAGACCTCCCGGACATCGTGCGGTCATGGTGGAGACGTGGGACGCCGCTTCACTCACTGCTGAGAGCAGAGATCTCTTTCAGATTTACACTAACGTGCTCAAATGGGATCATCCAACTCTCCCCTTTGTCCCCGGGCTGCCAGCGGGTGAAACATAGGTTGGTTTTCCCAGCTGCGTTTTGGGCTCGGTGAGGGCACCTCCTTGACAGCCATGAACCAGCTAAGAGAGGCTGGGAATGATACCTTCCACCATACACTTACAGACATACAACACAGAAGCAGCTGTTCTCTAAGAAGCAGTCCCAACACAGGCTTATTGCTAACAACAATTTTTATGAAAATATTTAAGCCCCTTTCTCACATATTTCCCCTACTAACTTTTTACTCATCTGAAATATACTTGAACATGAAATCTGTATATGTTAAACATATTTCAGCGGAGTCCCTCCTTCCAGATTAAACACTAAATCTGAAACAAAACTAAGACAAGCTATTTCTCCATCACATGAACTGCAGATGGCGAATTGATCACAAATTAGAACATGTACTTCAAATACAATTAAAGTTACACTGTTTCATGATATTTTTGTTTGTTGTGGTGGAAGAAGATGAAGACATCTTCCTAGCTACCAGGAGCCACCCATCTCTTACCAAAGCTTGATGCCAGGCTCTTGCAGGTTCCTGGTGGGAATGCTTCTGATAGACACAAGAACAGAAATATGCATACAGGAAGCCCAGGTACATGGGACCAGCTTTGCAGCCAGCCAGGCTAGCACAACAGCAGACAGAAATAAAATCTAGGCCAGGAAAGGAGGGCTTACTCCCAGGTAACTGTCCCTGTTTCTTCCCACCCACCCACCCCCATCCCCAAGTAACAGATCATCATTTATAAAAGGAACATTAAAACATTGAAAAATATTTCATTTTTCCTTAAAACACAAGTCACTGGCATTAGAAGACATGACAAAATTTCCGTTCCATGTGGTGATCTGTGTGGTTCATTAAAAATAGTTTTCCACATTTCAAAGAGTGATTCAATATAGTTTGGAAGCTTAGATTGGCACAGGGTCAGTCAGAGCTTAATGATTGCATTTTACAGTATGTATGTATATGTATGTGTTTGTGTGTATATACATATACATACATGTATCTGTACTAATGAGACAGTTGTATAAAATCCAGTGCAGCTCACTATTGTGTTGCTGCTTGGGGAATGCAAATAATTATCAGTTTGTAGGAAATAATATAAACTTTTCTGCATCACCCTCCCCCAGTCCCTGCACATGCACTCTGGGAACTGGATGCTCCACAGATGTATGTTTCCACCTGTGGGTTGGAGAAAAAGACAGATCAATTCTTCAGAGCATATTAGATTAATCAAGGCAGATTATATTTTACTGTATGGAGGAATGTGACTGCTTCCTGCTTTTCTCCTGAGTGCAGAATGTTATGGTGACTCAGACATGAGGAGAAGAAAGCAGAAAGGTCAAAGTACAGGTAACAGCATCCCTTAGAGCTGCTGCCTGCTAGGAACCCTGACCAGAAGGAGAGCAATGGGAAATCTGGGGAACTGCTTCCCCCCACCCCAGCACTCTCATTCTGGACAGACACTGGATTGCAACATATCAGACATGATGTGGCAGGACAATGGTGACAAACAATATTAATAAAAATGCCTTGCTGTTCTACAGTGTCTGTTGTGAGAGAGTCTCAAAGCACTTCATAGGCATTGTGGTATGAACCCTCATAATGCCTCTGTGGAATAGGAAAGTGTTACTATTATCATCACATGTTGACCATGGGGAACCAAAGTGCTGGGGACCAGGCTGTGGGTCATGACACACAGTCCTGGACTAAGTGTCTTTACAGTGACAAATTCTCAGAACAAGTAATAAGGAAAAAAATGATGTAAGAACATCTGTGCATGCTGAAATGCCACTGCTCTAGCTACCAACCCATTCCAGCACACAAAGCAAACCATGGTGCCCAGGAACAAATTGTGGTCATCCAGGGCATAGTGCCTCCCCAGATAAATTTGCTGAAAATTTTCTGTGTTGGTGGCAGAGTCCCTGAAGAGATTTGGCCTTGAAAAGGTTTTTGATGGTTCTTGTGGGACACATCTGCTTAAAACAGTTGAGTGGGTGGAAAAGACGAAGAAATGGGGCTAAGATTTCTTTGGAGTATTATTGCCCAGGTAGGACAAGTTAGCAGACGACCTGTGCTCTTTGTCAGTCTGAATAAGAGAAGGCTCTGAGGTCAAATGGCCTGGAGCACAACACGGCATCTGCACGGGCTACTTGAGTGAAAAATTTCCATATCTGCATCTGGTCCAGCAGCTTCTTAGTTCACAAATGGAACATTTAGATGAAGACTAGAGCTTAAGACATACAGCTATGGAAATGGAAAGAGAGGAGTGTTCACCTACCCGTGGCCTCACATGGTCACCTCTGCTCCTCTGGATCTGCCACCTCAACTCCTGGAGATTCTAGGGTGGACTCTCCTCTACCACAGTGTTCACATCTCCCTGCTTGAAGAGAGGAAGATCCTGGCTTTGCTTGGGCCAAGAGAGAATGGAAGAGCCCCAGAACCTCAGCAGGGACTGCCTCCCCATCAGCCATGTGCGTTTCTCTTCTCTTAAGAGTCACAAACTTCAGTCTGTGGGAAGGTCAGCAAGAGCGGTATTTTCACAGGGATTGCCTTCTGTGAAGAAATATCCAGTGACTGAGCTGAGGAGCTTGGAGGTAGTCAGGGGAGAGAAGTGTCCATCAAGGGAAGGGGTCAGGAGATGAGGTGTGAGCCTTTTCTCTCTTGTCTCTCCCATGCCATGAACTGCCACTCTGATCCATAGGCAATTCTGGTTGTTATCCAGAATGATTTTGCCCAAGGCTGCATGGTAATGACCATCTGAACCATGGAGACTCTTATTTATTCCTTCCCAGTTCAGTTTCCGTCAAACAAAGTCCCAGTACTTCTCACAGATGGAGTCCTTTCTGAAGACAGTCTCCATCAGATGGGGCAGAAGAAAGCTCATGAACTAGGACCCGCAGCCCCAGGACAGTCTGGGAAAGAGAAAGGCCACATGGCCATCCCACAGAGACCTACCTCTAAATCCCACTGAGGGAAGACAGCATGCTCCTCCTGCTTACCCTGCACCAGAAGAACCTAGTGCTGCATCATAAGCCTCTAGACAAGACTCAAGCTCACAACAACCTACAATCATTGTATGCTACAGGACTGACATGTTGAGCTTGGAACATCATTAAGGCCAGGAGGTGGGAGGTATTTGAGGGGAAGGAGAAGGGCAGAGCTAAGTTAAATGAAGTTTAGTGAAGAGCCGTGTAGGAAAAGACTCAGCCCGGGAATGTAGGACATGAAGAGAGAAGTACTGTATGAGAATGTGTTTACAGCCTGAAGTCAGTCGTCATTTCACCCAGAGGAGGGAGCATGCCTGCCATTTGGGTTGGCAGCATGGGTGTGTGCATGTGGTGGGGCTTTGAGTGCACACAATGGACAGTGAGTGCTGGAGAGAGTCCAGCATTAACAGTTACAGCACGGGGTGTGGCTGGCCTTCAAAACCTCTGAGACCCTTTCCTGGCCACAGAAGTCTGTTCTAGTGTGAGTTAGTTCTACAGAATTTGATAGGAACACAAATACAAGGGAAAAAAAAAACCCAAACCAAACCAAAACCAAAACCAACAAAAAACAAAGCAAAGCCCAATCTGGCTAGAAAGCCAAAGATAAAACCCTCACAAATTCTGGACCCACAAGTCTACATTTTAAAGATTTTACAAATATACATTATCTAATTAGCAGTATATCAGATATACAACATGCCCATTTATTATAATTATGCTGGATATATAATTTATATGCATGAAATGTAACTGTCTTCATGGTTAGGATTGGTACTTAGTGGAATTGGAATTTGGAAGGTTTTCTTGGGGGGGCCATTACATGGAGAAAAAAATCAAAGAAAATTACTGACCTGCTTTTTGGTAGACAGACACCCTCAGCTTTCTGCTTCTGCTAAGGGCTAGAAAAAGATTTGCTACATATGGAGTTCTAGGTTGTAACTGAGAGAAGAAAATATGTTCAGAAACAGGGGAACTGGGCCAGTGGAAAATGCTATCAGGAAAATAAAGTTCTGGGGAGAAATCCAGGCTCAGTTAAACATGTGGTAGCCTTGCCTTGCAGGGGTCTCAGTGGAGTCAGGACTTCCCCCAGCACGGGTCAGCAGTGTGAAGCTGAACAAATTCTGGTGCTTTAGGTTCAGCAGTGGCAAGAAGCTGGAGGAAGAGAAGCCCTATTCCTCCTTCCTATTTACATGTTGGAGACACCAAGATACTAGAATGAGTGGAGAAAAGGGTCTAACAAGCATTTCAGCATATTTGTGCTTATTGAACACATCAACCCCACTACTTCCTACACTGAGAGAGCAGGCGATTTGTAGGCACTAGTATATTTTTATCTTATGAGTATATTTAATATAAACTAAAACTTTATTTCTCAGCCAGGCTATTCTTGTCCCTAGATCTGCCAGTCCCCTAGGGAAGTCTGCCCTTGAATATGCTCCAAGGGTGAGGAAGAACAGATGTATGGATGCTGGCTGATATCGAGCGGTCTGGAGGTGATCCCCAGCAGCCAGAAGCTTATCTACTTGCTACAGAAAGGCCAAACATGAGGGCTGGCATGAGGACCGAGAACAGGGCCCCTTTCCACCCGGATGGGGTGCTGCATTTCCTCCTCCCTGTCTTGGGCTGCATGAGACTGTTCCTACTTGTAGCAACTGAAAAGTCCTAAATTCATAAAAACAATGAGATAATGCAGGTGAGCCCTTGGAAGGAGCCATCTACTACTATGGCTTTCTTTGACAGAAACTGATGCATGTCAGGAAATTTCCTCTATTATCCCTCACTATGGTCTGTTTGCGTGCTTGAGTTCTTCTTATGTCACTGATGAAGGGGTGGCTTTAAAAACAAGAATGTGGATGGGACTGTCAGAGAAGTCTTTTCAGACACTGAGTTATTAGAGGTTATCTTGGCCTATAAGGCCACTGCAGTACGGGGTGCTGTGGCCACCCCAGTCCTTAATGAGTATCTACAATGCACGAGGTCATATCAAACAGTCACCTCTGTTTTGCTTGCTGTGCGGTAGTGATGGTGGTGTCCTGGAATATAATGCAGTTGTTCTACTGTGTTGTGCCGTCGGGAGGCGAATGCTTGGCGCTTGGCGGAGGTTGGGTTCATACCTAAGGTATTGTACAAGTTATTTGAGGCACTAGGATGGGAGTGCATTTTTGTCATCCTGTAGCGATCCAAGACAGGTGTTGATACAAAGACGTCTGTGTGTGACAATGCCCGTGACATAGACTGCTCGGGGTACCCCGACCGCTCCGGGGAGAGCAGGGGGTCTTGGGAGTGGAGGCGCTCTGCGGACAGAAGCTGCTCGTCTGAGAGGATCCGTTCATAGGACATGCTAAACTCCTCGGGCATGATCCTCTCAGGAGACAGCACTCTGTCCTGGGACATGGCCCTGATGGGACGGCGAGGCCTCTCTCTGTGGTTGGTCTGTTGAGACATTTTGATGACGTTGATAGGGAGCGTGCCCCGGGCTGCCAGGTCGGGCAGGTGTCTCCTCCTCATGTAGTATTCATCAGCCTCTTTGTCAGCTGTGGGAAAGGAAAGGGAACAGTTAGAAATGTCAGAGTGTTGTCCCATGGGGTGAAAAGAGGCTGTGGACAGCACACGGCCTTGGAGCAGCCTCCTGGTGAGACCCGAGGGACTATCTACCAGCAGCTGGACCTGGGCATGGGCATCCATGTCAGCGTGCTGCCTGTCAGAGAGACATCAGCCCTGTGTGGGTTGTGTTGCCATGGGCTTATGGCAGACGGAGGGAGTTATAATTGCATGCAGACAGGTATAAGGCCCTGTGCAATGCATCACACCTTCTTGCATCATGACACAACAGAGTCCTTATGGTGTCAAGTCCAGGCTGTGGTATGGCATGATTTACACAAATGGTGCGTTATGGAGAAATTATCAAACGTCACCTTCACAATACACTTACAAAGAAAGCACAGGGAAGGTGAGCTGAGGCAGGCAAGTTCCCCATTTGAGGAAACTCATACCTCGCTTCTGGCCTCAGATGTGGATGTGCTCTGGGATCCATGAGTGACTTCATCATGTTTTTAATTACTATTTTTGAATATTTGTAAATGTGATCACAAAGCAGGTTTGTTGGGCATGGGATGCTTTCTCTGAGACATTGAATCATCTGCCTAAGGTTTCATTTTCCATTTTTTCAGACACTTTGGTTGTTGAGATAGTAGAATTTATCCCATGGAACATTTCTTGCTCAGTTTGCTTCTTCTGTGTCGTAAATGATCTCTTTGTTGCTCGGAAACTCAGCACCCCGCCCCCCTCCCCTCCTCTTTTTGGCTTTCAAACAAATGCCTCAGACTCAGAGAGGATGTTGGCTACTGCAGATGTACCCTGATATATCACTTTAATCCTACAGCAGCTGGAATGTCCTGATTCAACGAACTTGTAACTTGAAGAAGCAACTCCACAATTATTTCAGCTTTTTTAAAAAAACAACAGAAACACAAAAACTTTCTGGTAAACCCATTTGATGTTCATATGCCTTAAATTGGGGTACTGGGATTACCTACCTGGAATTAAGATTAGCAGTCCTTGGGCTTCAAGCTCAGTGCAGCTTGTGAACTGTCATGATGGATGCAGAGGTGTAAAGCATGGAACATCAGTCCCTTACCAGAAGTATACTGTTATAAGTGGAAAAGCACAATGCTGGCCTCCATGGGTCAGGGGATGGAGGCATGTTTAATGCTCATCACTGATCATCTGTATAAGCCTTCTTCCTCATTTCTTTGTCTAAGATGCTTTCCTGATGTGTTCAAAAGCATCTCCCATGCTTTCTGGCTCATCAGTGACTTCAGAAGACCCCAAAGTGAGACCCATCCCAGACACCTGGCAGGCAGCCATCCTCTCCTTGGAGAAGACAGCAGAACACCTGCTGGTGTGTAGGAAGGGGAATCTTCATGCAAAGGAAAAGCAAATTTGTCCACCTTACAGAGGAAACAAGGTTTCTTGCAAAGTAACCTTATGGGAGCAGACTGGTGTAGAGACTACTGAGCTGGGAACACACACACGTGACCCAATATGCACTTTTCCTATCAGTCTTAAGCCAACTGTTGATGGGCAGAGACATCATCTCCTATATGTCCTGGCCAGCTCCTGGGACCTGTCATAAAATTCCTTTGGAAAGTCTTTTTCTTATAAGACAAGTATGATAAAGATACATGATAATAATGATAATAAAAAGGAACACCACTGATTTTCTCAGCTCCAGTATTTCATTCAGTAGTAGGTGATGTAAGATGGGAAATTATCAGATGGTAGAAGAGGAAAACTTCACATGCATGGAATTCCTGAGGATGTTTGAGTTATAAAAAGAGCAAAGCTCTGCTGCAGGACAGCGTGGGGCAATCACAGGATGGGTGAGGTAGATGGTCCCACTTCCGATACTTAGAGTCTCTGTAGGCATTCAACAGACCTGGTAGTTAAATACAGTTTGGAAATTTCCTATTTCCTCTGACATAGCCATAAATCTATAAGTTTTATGCACCGCTTTGGCTGAGAAATGAAGACAACTGCCTGGCTGTCCCATGAGGCAGAGTGCTTTTGGAGGAAATGTCAATGCCTTGTGATACGTGATTGGTGCTGACAACATCCCAGAAGTTTGCTCACAAGGCTACAGTTACACATTGGTGCCTTAAGGTCTTCACCCAAACCCTGGAGTGCTGTAAGCTTCCTGTGCTGGATGATCTTATTCACTATTTTCCTCATCTCCTCTCCCACACATTCAGCGCTCTCTTCAATGCCCCCTGGACCCTGCTCCTCATGGTCCTGTGAACAGTCCACATAATGCAGATGATCTGTGAACAGGACGATTGATTCCCCTGTCTCAGCATCCAAAAGTACAAGCTGAGCATATATGTGTTGAAATGTATGGCCTGTTGGCACTGCTGTTGCTGCCAACCTCTTCTTTACCACCTACACATCACCAAGGCGTGAGGATTACCCAGAGCTCTCCTGCACTGGCATGCTTGCTGCTGATGGGATTTGCTCTCCAGAGTATGTATTGTAGAAATGAGTCTTTTTTTGCAATCAAGAACTTCTTGGAAGAATATCTCATTGCAAATGTCAGACAGCAGCTCCCCTGACCTCAAACCCTTGTGTCTTTAAAATCACCTTCTAAGAAGCCTGAGAAGGACTGGGGAAATTCCATATGGCAGCAGTAATTTTAGACATTGTTATTCTATAATGTGGCCATAGATATACTTGCGCACACTTAGTGTGCACAGGATTATGATGCCTGAGGCTGAGTACAGAATAGGAGCTGAGCAATTAGCACTCTGGCACTTGGTCTCTGCTCTGGATGATAGAATTTCCACTGGATTTGCCCAAGTGACTCTAAATTGATGTAATTAAAGCAGAGAACATCCCAAATGGAGATGTGCTTGGATGCTCGCACCTGGCTGTAGTAATTGCCAGCAGGAGCTAAACCAGCTTATGTGAGGTTTACAGTGGTCTGAGTCTGCTAGGGAGGTGGCAGAATCAGCTGCTTAAAAGTGGTTTGAAGTTGTTTCTTGCTAATTTAGAGAAAGAAAAGCAGCATGTTCTACATTTTAAAAAGTTTTGCCAATTAGGAGCATTAAAAATATCCTTTCCTTCCCTATTCCATCCCTGTAAACAGTGTAGAAGTTTGCATGGCCTTTTGCTGGCAGTGGCTAAACCATTCAGGGAACTGATTTCATTTCAAAGGTGTTTCTAAGCTCATGCAGGCTGTCTCCTCCCATGATGCAGTTGGCACAGGTATTCTGGGAACATTTTCAGGTATAAATAAACTTCACATCTCCATCTCAAAGGAATGAAAGCCGAAATGGCAGTTTCCCATGAGCAACAAGCTGGTTTAAGCAGGCACCAGACAGACATTTAACAGGCTGTTGCCTCTGAAAGGTGGTGTCAGTTCATGAGCTCTGCTGAACCAGTCATGGAGAACGTAGCTTGACGAGAGGCCGAGTGTGCTGTATCACACTGTGCCTTCGTGCTGAGGGAGAAGCTCAGCACAACTCTCTAACCACAGCATTTCTGCACCCAGAGGAAGCATGAAATGAATACAGCTCCAGGCTTTTGAGAGTGGAGGCACCAGGTGCTTCACTCAGTGGAAGGGGGTGGGAACTGTAGACATCTGGTTGCATAGTTTGCTAAAATCAAAATGTCTCCAGGACTTGAGACCATCCAGTCTGATTCATCTCATCCTCATTGCACCAGCAAGTTCACTGGGAAAATGAGGCTCTGATATTGCTACCGCTTATCTTTTCATTGATGTTTATATGATAACTGACATTTGTAATTTTAGTCAAAGTAAAACTACAACCAAATATGTTTCTCCCTCATGAATGTGCTTAAAAATTAAAAGATGTGTCCTAAGTGGATTCCAAAAGGCCAGAAATGATGACCAGACAGAAAGAAATCACTGACCTATTGATTGACAGAAATTTCTCTTTTTTTAAGTCATTCTTGTACTTCTGAGGCTTCACTCCTGTTTTTCAAACATTTGGAATTTAAATTACTGGAAATCACATTTTCTGCACAATTTCTGGGTTTTTCTCATTGGTTTTGTGGGGTTTTTTTTCCATCCTTTCTTTCCTCCTTTGGCAGTTTCTAGAATATTGACCAGGGCTGGTCTCACCAAAATTCAAGAGTGGGTGAGTGCTTCATCTGGCTTGGTTTTAGGGTAAACTGATTTGCCCTCAGACAGCTTTTTTTTTTTCCTCCCATTTGGAGGGAGAGCCCCAAATGAGCACTCTTACATATCTCACCTCGTTTAAGAAGCCATTGCAGAAAGGCAGAGCACAGCTCCTCTGACACTGTAATTAGAGAAAGAAGGTACATTTGTGGTGTTCCGGGAAGAGAATGTGGAAAAGCCATGGATATTTTTTCTTCCCATGGTTGTATGCTAACATGGTGAAAATATATGCATACTTCTATGTATGTAAGGCCATCACAGTAATTTCTTTGCTTTTCTTTCTCTGCAGTTCCAGTGTATTTCCTCTTTGGGCTTGTCTCTCCTGTTTTAATTGGCTTTAACATTTTCAAGCTGCCTAGTCATTTGTGATGATTCTTTAGCCAACACCAAGTGGTTTAATATACCTGAAAATATTAGCTTCCTTCTTGACTGACCTTTCTCACTTAGCTGGAAACAGCAATTCCCTGGAGTGCTGGGCAGGACAGAATTAATACGGCTGCTCTTGCTCAGCCGCATGTTCCCACACCCACCCACCTACCACTGCTCTTCCCACGTGCCAGCTTGACAGGGCTGCCAGGGCAAAGCTGGCACAGGGCTTCCCACGGAGGGGGTACCCTGCCCCTCAGAGCTCCTCCTACCTGGCTTCACAGGTAGCAACCCTAGATGGGTTTCTTTTTGTCTGTGCCTTGAAGTAAGAGCTGGGGAGGTAAACAGCCATGGAAGCAAAAAGCTCACTTCTTGCATGGGACCTGGTTCTGGCTGGCTGCTATGCAGCCAGTAACCTGTTTCCTGTTGCTCCTAAAAGGCCTGGACTATCTTCAAGCTCTTGCTCTGGAAGGAGAAGAAGCCATGGTGCTGGTTTCTCAGTCAAATGCCAGCAGAGGTGAGTACCTGCCCTGCAAATCCAGCGGTGAGGAGCTCCCCTCCCCAAGCTGGGCACATTCCCCAGGGACGCACAGGTGCAGGCAGCAGGTATAGCTCATCTCTTCATTGTTGTACAAATCACTTAGATGAGTCTCCTAAAGTGGGATGTACTTTCTTAAGCTCTAGGCATCAAAAATTAGGCTTGTTACCCAGCAAAGAGCTAGGTAGCTTCCCAGAGCAACTCTGGTGTCAGTGAGAGACTGGGACCTTCAGAGGGTTCATATGCACATGACTGTCCTTCAATGATTACAGAGATGCCTGCGTCAAACAGACAGACAAGATTCCTGATTGCTGGCTGGCTAAAGTAGGGTGAGGTGGATCTGACCATACCCTTGCTGGGCTCTGTCTCCTCATCTCTGGCAATGAAATAATAAATATTATTTCTTCCTGGATATGCCTTGATTATTCAATTTAGATGTTCTTGGGCAGAAACTGTCTTTCACTATCTGTCTCTGCTAACTGTGGGAAAATAAGTGACCTTTAGCTGTCTGGCAAGCCTGAGGAAACCCAGGCAAATAGCTGAAACAGCCTAAAAAAGTATCTAATGCCTATAGTATTTCTTTTGTTTTACTCAAAAAGAAAGACTGTATTTGTTAATGACCTCTTTACAACATTCATTTTTTTAAACCATGGCAGGGAGTTCATTAGAAACAAGTAATTTTAAATATGAAAAATAAATGCCCAATAAGTCATTTGCAAAGCCCAGCATTTAGATATTTCTTTTTTCTGGATTTTGTGTTACCTTTAGCTCCTTCATATGGAATAGGAAAATGATATTGCTGACATTTTACAAGGAAAGGTCTAGAAGCTGAGTGCCTATTTTCCTTTGGCGCTGGAGAAGACCAGCTATAATAAAGTGATTCAGTGATTCTAGAGGTGCTGAGCATATGCAAGCGCAGTGGAAGCATAGAGTGCTTAGCACTTTTAGAGCTGAAACTGCTTATTTAGTTACTCAAACATACAGTGTGAGGCAGTTGGTTTGACGTTTGTCAAGTGCTTTGCAAGAGGATGTGTTGGTGCCTTGCAGAGATGACAACTATATCTAGATCTACCATTGATGGGTAAATAGCTGGTATTTCCATTGCAGTGTGCATGGATTCCCTTCTAGGGTTGACGCTGCTGAAAAATTTAAGGTGTGAATGAACCCCGCTCTAGCTAATGACTAAAGACTAACTCTAATGTTCTTAGATTCATGTTGACTGTCAGGTATCCTCTGAATAGGAAGAGGGACACTAACTGTCCAGAAGGTCAGGAAAAGTTCAAGAGAGGGATGCTCAGCACATTCTTGAGGACATTTAATCTTGGCACCTTAACACAAGCCTATTTTTGTCATTTTAGACAAATATCTAGGAAATGTAATGCTGGACTTCAATACTCATTCCCTTCTGCTGTGATCTACTGAGGGGCAGGTTGTACAGGTAGGGGCTTGACCTTTCTTCAGCTGCTGAGCAAAACTTTTTGCAGCCAATGGGTCAGACTGCTAAGAGACCACTTAGTAAGGTATTGCTCAGTGCAGGGATGGCATTGCTTGGTGTGAGTGAATTTACACTCAGTGTGAGTCAGGTAAGCATTGTAGGAGTAGGTAGAGGATAGTGTTCAAATCTGACATACATTTCCACGTGTTTCAGTTAGCATTCATTTGTGGTTTTTTAATGTTTCAGTGAGATACATCAGTAACTTTAACATGGAGCTCAAGGAGATTTCACTGAGCATCTATGCACAATATGTAAAGCAATAAATGAACCACAGGCTGTAAGAGGTCCTCACAATCCCCTACGTCATGACAGGAGCAGCCATTGTTGCTGTTCCTGGTGGGCACTTCTCTAACATGTTCTCAGTGATGCGAGGACAGAGATCTCCCAGACTCTGAATAGGAAGTACGTACCACAGGTAATCCCAGGCACTACAAATCAATTACAAATGAAACAGTAGGGTTTTATATATGTGTATGTGTATATGTATGTATATTATAGTATTTTTTTATATTTTTATAGTAGTTTTTTTATATTTTTGTTCTCAGCTGAGAAATGAAAATAGATCATCACCTCAAAATGGGGACATTTGAAAGCAGTAATATTACAATGCCATGATTTCAAGGGTTTTCCAATATCAGATAGTATCATCAAAGCTGCTCAAGAACATGGACGGTTCATCACTGGGATGCATCGAGGGAAAAATGCTTATGGTTGGGAGTGTGAGATCCAAATGTTACCAGGGAACAAAGCTCATGGCAGAAGCAGAGTTGTGCACGTGGCACACTGAACAGGAAGGATGGCAGGCTCCAATCACAAAATACCTTATCTCTGTTCTCCAACACGGTTAAGAACATGCTTACTTTTAAGCACATCAAATGTATTTGCCTTAATGTTAAATGTACATAAGTCCCACACTGAAGTCCCAAGGAGTGGGCTGAGATTTTTATGTGCTAAGTTTCCATTCCATTTTCTCTTCTGAAAAATCTTCCACAGAGATTTCTTATGGACAGTCCAAGGGCTTCCCTGCCACTTAATTTTGTTTGTCTCACTTAACTGGCTAAATTGGGAATACAGATTTTATATAGACTAAGGAAGTAGGATCTGCTCCTCATCCTCACCTACCTTCAATGAAGCAATTGCAACTATAAACACCCAAGTTATTTCTCTAAATTAGGCAGTGTGAATACATGGCTGCATCCAAAAAATGCTCATGGAAACATACATGCTACAAACCTAGTGTCAGTTTGGAGACAGCATTTTCCTGCACAAATATCACTTATTTCATAATCCCACCAAAGCTGAAGAGTTTGCCATCAGCAAAGGTGATGGGCTGGACCATTACAGGAAAGTTGGCAGAACAATGCAATACATAAAATAGCAGGAAAGAACAGATACTAACTAGTGTGAACAAGGTAGTGAGCAATGTGCTGAAATATCAGAGATGCACCATGGATCAGTGTACAATACAGGTCAGGACCAGATCTGGACACATACACCATGAAACACAGCAGATTGCAGCACTGTTCAAGGCAGGCAGATGTGCTCCGACTGAAATAGTAGCTCCCAACCATTTCAGCAGCTTTTTCTTGGCCTGGATTTGTCATCTCATTCCAGATACTCCATGGATGGTAAGATACCTGCCCTGGGTATGCTGAGGTGAGCTCAGCTGACCTGAGGCAGCCAGCTTGGCTCATGTCAACTCCGGCAGAAAGAAAAAGGATTCTCAGTTGACTCTATCAGGAACAGATAGGAGGTGGAGTAGTGGAAGGCAGCACAGCAAGGAGGTCAGTAAGCAAATAACCACATGTGTTCTCACAGTAATGAAGCGATTCTTTCTCTATACTCTTCCTTGATGGGGAGCAACAGCCAAAAGAATCATTACCGGAGATGCCAACTTGGGCAGTACAGCAATAGAGGGAAGAAGGTTATTGCTTTAACATTGTGCCCACCATGGCTTACAAGCAAATGAGATACAAAGGAAATGAAATGAGCTGACACCTACTTAGTCTCTTCAGAGAAGAATATTTACTTGGATTTGTCTTGACGGCAGACTCATAGGATGGTGGGAGGTGAGAGAGGTTCTGGAAGGACCGGGAGAAAGACAGATCATAGGGTTCGGTGGCAGAAGTAAGGATGTTGTTCATTCGTGGCTTGTCTGGAAGAAAAAAAAAAACAACAACAGAGAAAGGCATGTCTATATTATGCACCAAACTAAGCTGAGAAAGGCAAGCCATTCCCACAAACTCCGGCAGGGAGAATAGCTGTATCTGAGCCAGCCTCAGTGACAGGCTGTTGGACATAATTCAAAGTAGTACCGACAGATCAGTGAAAAATGGATCCTGTGGTGTTGTTCCCTTGTCCACAGTGATTATGGAGAGAAGCAAACAGCTGCCTCAAAAGTGCCTGGACCAACCAGCTCTCCTTACAGCGGGATGGTGGTTCTGGTGGACTCAGCTCACTTACCGTGGAGGGCGGTGTCATGGTGCTAAGAACTGACCCCACTGCAGCCTGCATGAGTTCAGGCAGCACCTACCTTTACCTCAGCAAGCTGTGCTTTCCCCACCCTCAGAGATATAGGAACGAGTCTATGGGGTTATTTCAACTGGGGCTGATAATCAAATTGCTCTCGTTATGCCAGATTTCTGATTAATGCTCTGAACCTGGAGGCTTATAGGCAAAGCCGGTCCATGGCCCCAGCTGTTCTGGTGGGCTCTAGAGACGTCCATGCTTCACCTGCACACAGGAAAGTGTGAAGTGGAGCTGTGGGGTGCACATCTGGGTGCAATCAGAAGACAAGGCAAGGTTTGGAGAGCTTCCTAAGGCAACAAAGGAGGTGCCATCCCTGAAGGCTGGAGGATGTCCCTGTACTTATTTTCATTTTGTTGGTCACTGAGGTAGTCCCCAGCCTGTGTCAAAATGCCCACTGTCAGGATGCTAATGCTGAGGGCACTGTCAATAAAGATAAGCACTGAGCCTGGATGTTAAAATTCAAGTCCAGACAACCTTCAGAGTTTTGAAATCATAGTCCTTTGCTGCAAGCTGGATAGAAAATGGTCTTTTATCAGCTCAGCCAAGGGACAGGGACCTGTTGAATTGCATCTATAACTCCCAGGTGTTCAGATATTAAAACAGGTAGGTACAAGAGTATTAAAAATAGCAGGAGCTTCAATTATTAGAAGCAAAGCTAGAACTAACTACAGTGGGCTCTAGAGGAGCTTGCAGCAGTGATGGGATTGCATTAGTTGAGTCAAAAGGCCAAGGAGGTGGCCACTTCAAGTACAGTCTGAAAATGAAATCAGAAGGCTAAATTCTCTCATACAGCCAAGAAGCAGCAGAATGCCCATGTCCTGGGTTCATGCATTCCTGTTGTGCACCCATATAAAGTGTGCTCATGAAGAGCAATGCAACATCTCCTAGAAAAAATTAAAACAAAATCCACCCAAGTAGGGCACAGATATTTCAGCAGACATTTTTCTAGACCTGAGTTACAAATTAAAACCTTTCCTGCAAAAAAAAAATTTGCAGGAGTCAGGCCACCTCCTCCCCTGCTGCCTTTGTCCTGCGTGGAGTCCTGTTTGTGTTAGACAGCAGAACATCTTCTCTGTGAGTGCTCACATTTCTCTACGTCCTTGGTGCTCTCTGTTGCCTAGAAATGGACCCAGCAGTTCCCACACATGTCTGCGTGTGGAGATGCAGAGCTGCTCTACAACTTTTCTCCCACTGTGACTTTCCCTAGATGTTTTAAACCTTCTGTGACCTACCCTTCATATTGCACACATGCTTCTCAGTGAAAGACAGGCTGAGACAGTCTTGTCTTCCAGCACAAACCTGCTCATGATTTTCCAAAGCCAGTGTGGTCAGAGCACTCCTCTGCAGCTCTCAGCAGGGTTACATGCCCAGTGCTCAATTCAGAGGCACCTGAGCCATTTGGGGTATGCCAGGGTATCTAAGACACCCACAAAGGGCAGAAAAGAGTGATGTGGGACCTATCAGAGATCTGATGCCACCCATATTTAGGTGCTTGAATAACAACTACTATGTCAATAAACCCAACACTTGCTTTTTCCTGCCCCTGTTGTCACTGATTCCATGCACTCTGCTGCTCCATGAGTTTCCTCACAACAAAGCTTCCTGCAGAACAAATCACAACAGTCCACTCTTTCCCAGCTATGTCCAAGGTATGACCGTGAGTGGAAGAACAGCTTCCCCTCTCCCTGAGCACCAGTCTGGCACCAACCAGCATGGGATATCCCATCTTGTGTGATCCCCCACTGCTGCCAGCACAGCAAGATGAGGGGGAAGGAAACTGCTCTGTCAGCAACAGGGGCTTCACATGTTTCAGCAAGCACCTGCATGCTGTTTTCAGAACAACTGAGCCAATGTCAGCCACCCCAGAGAAAAGGAACAGCCCAGCTCTCTGCCAGAGCATCATTTTGTTCACAGTTCTGAGAAATTATGAGGCACTTTCTTACAGAATTTAGCAATGGTGAAAATTCCCTCTTAACAGTACAATAACCATCGTGGTAAATAAACTCTTCTTTTCTATTGCTTATGTGTTTCTCTGCACTCCTGGAATAGGGTTATTGTCTGGCAAAAAGAACATAGCCCCACGTGAGCATATAGCTAATGTGTCATCTCTCTGAGAACATTATTTTCTTGCTGATGACTTCAATCCATGTCTAATAGACTGACTGCAGGATTAGGAAGTGCATCATATTCATCAGGGCACTGGAAACAATTGATTAGATATTATCCAGTAAACAGAGACTATATCAGCATTGAAACTATGTCCCTACTCCTATTTGTGCTTGTGTGGCAAGGACCCTGGAGTAACATCTCTTTGCAAATTTCTCAGCCAGAACCTGTATCTAATCTCCATTTTGCATGGAGGTTTGGACATGCTGAAATAAGCCCAGTCATATGTATGGAATTTGTGTTCAGTGCCAAAGCAGGAGCATTAATTGACTGCTTGCACGAGGTGTGTGAAATTAAGTGCCACACATTTATCTGATGGGCTTGTGCAGAACCAGTACATCTTCTTACTGCTTTTTCCATCCAGTCAGTCAGAAACAGACTGTAATGATTTTGGCAAATGAGAAGTCACCTTGAAATCCACTACCCATCATTCAGCAAAATAAGGGATAAACTGAAATGACCAAAGATAATTTCAGATGTCTTTTGCATAATGTAGTTTGAGGGCAAGATCAGAGAACTAAGAGACTCTATTAAGGAGCAATATCTTGTGCAATATATATTCTGGGACCAGTTCAGCAGAAGTTTCTTAGTAGTTCTTCACTCCTGCAATACATTTGAGTCATGCTTTTCTCTGGCCTCTCTCCTTTTTGTTTGTGGTGTTTGTTGGCTCCTATGGAAGACGCAGGACATAATTAATTAACAGGATGTAAATAAAAAGGTCTCTCCTTTTCCTGCAAGGTGGCTGAGGTTGCACGCTGCTCTGTTTCCCAGCATTTCCACTCATTCCAGTGGAGCTCTACATTCTGGGCAATGGGAGATAACCACAGGAAAATGGACAATATGTCCCATGGTTACTGGGATTACCTTTGAAAGTTGGTATTAGTCCACATTTTCCTCACCACCATCCTGCAGTCACATGCCATTTTATGCCTCTCTGATATATGATGCATTCTGGACACAATTTACAAAGTTATTTGCAGAGGGACGTGGAGGAAATGAAGCTCACCCAGTGCATAGCATATACAACAGAGATGGGAACATCATCCAGTAGTGTCCTTTCTCTTGGTTTCTAAATTCTTTTTGCTACAGACTCGAAGTAACCACATGTTTTTACAGCCAATGCAACATCTTAAAATTCTGCCAGTGTCTCTCTGATTAATTCAGCAGGAGAGGGCTCAACTCTGCAGCATTTCCCCATCTACTGAGCATCAGTGATTTCACGGTGCTTTGACCAGAGTGCCGTGTTGCTCCAGCCACTGGCAGGGCTGGTAGCACGACACAGCACTGCCAAAAATTCACTAGGCTGCACAATGTTGGCATGATAAGTTCAGGAAGGGAGCAGGCATCTCTGTGGAGAAACACTCTTCCTTTGCAGCGCTAATCTCTCTTCTTGGACACCTACCAACCAAGAACCGTGCATTTCTTCTGCATGAGCCAAAATTGTTGGGCTGGTCCAAACCCTGTTGTATTTCCATGAGAACCAGTGGACTCATGGGCCAGGCTCAGAAAGGCTCCCCTGCTCCACTCAGACCACGGTCTTGCATAAAATCTTGAGAAGGTGCCACCCTGGAGCAGGCTGGCAGAGAGCTCTGCACCCGAGGAACCAGGAGCACTGCCTGCACTGAGGGACTGCCAGAAGAACATGTCTTCTGCTACATTCTGCATCCTGAAAAGGGTCTATGGCCTGCGGTTGGTATGTCACCCACACGGATGTTAGGGGGTTGCAGTTCCCTCTGTGCATTGGGGACTGCAATTATAGCTGGCCTCTGAGTAGACGTATGGATTCACTCCTCTGCTTTATGCATGCACTCGACTGCTTTGTAATCTAGGAAGGAAAGAAGTTCACTCCAAGTTGAGGGAGATCCTCATTCCACTGTCAGTGCTTTGCAAACTTTCTGCAAGCACAAGGCTCAGAAGCAGTTTCAGGATTTCTAAAGCTGGAGACTTGTGTTGTGGAGATTAGACCTGAAGTCTTCTTGAAGTGTCTTGCTCTTCCCCTGTTCTTGGAAAGGAGTTTCTGTTTCAAAGTGTGTTTACATGAGGTTCAGAACCTTTCACGTACAAGGACACGAACAGTTGATACCCAAGACAACAAAAGTGAATTTATGGCAAAGTTTTAAACAAAGCTCAAGTGGCAAAAGGGATCTGCTCCATATTTGCATAAGTCTGCACATATGTTGTGTGAATTTTGCAAGACATTTCAACAGATGCCTTTTAAAACATTCACCCAGAGAAAGCAAACAATGTCACCTAGGAGAAGCTGATACAACCAAGCCTTCTGCTGCTCAGCTTCAGCTCAGCATAGCTTCAGTCCTCTGTCAAAGCACACATTGCTTCCCCAGCACTGCCTTCTGCTTAGCCATTTGAAGGCTCAGACACAAAGTCTTCTCCAATTCTGATGCAAGCTCCTACAAAGGACTGCATTCCTCAGGAAAATCTGGTAGTAGCTGATGACATTTGGTAGCCTTCTGTGCCAAGACTTAGCACCTCCTGAGCCATCCTGGAAGTGACATACTGCTATAGCAGTCAAAGAACTGATGTTCACAGACTCAAATTAAAATTTATAACATATATCTTCAGTGTTTGCTGGAGGAACTATCTGTGTTTTCACACTTCTTTTTTTATGTTACAAACACTGTTATTAATAGTCTTTTGCATCTTTCACAAAGAATCTCAAAGAGGTTTATACATTTCCAGGTCAGATCCTCTGTGGTGTAAATCAGCAGCTCTCCAGTGAGCAGCTGCCCTCATTTATATGAGTTGGAGATGCGGGATTTTAAATTCAGTCAGTGATAAAAACCCTCTGCATATCAGGATGGTGCTAGGATTAGGTCTTTCAGGGCTCATGACTGAGAACTGAGCAGCAATCTGAAAGGGTAAGATGCAAAGAGGATGAGGTACACCAGCACATTGCAAGATGATGCCGTTAAATGCTACAATATATACACAGCATAATAATATACCTGAATCTTATCACCCAGGGGCTATTAACATGACGATGCTTCTGAGTAAACAAAGTGCTTAACTGAACATAGCATAGTTACACACTACAACACAGGGTGAGAGGAATAATGTTGCCAATTAAAATCAAAGGAAAAACTACAGAAAGTAGAATTGCACTTAGCAATCATAGCAAAGGATATATTCACTTTTCCTTGAGTTTGTTGCCTTTTCATGGGGATGCAGAAAACAACACATGGCTCTGGCACCAGAGCAGCCAGCATGTAGCACTGTGCAGAACTGGGACTAGGACTCATTCTTGCTGAATTTGAGATTGCAGTTGAAAACTGTCAGCCTGTTAACTCCTTCCATGTCTGCAAGTGCCTCATGCTCAAAGCTTGCCATTGCATGGAGGGGAAGCTGGTTCAAAAAGGAAAATACATCAGCATATTTGGTCCTGGCAGCAGACAAGCAAGGTGAGCAAGCCAAAACTAGCTCTAGCCGCTGAGGGAAACAAATCATCCATCCTGAATGGGCTATGTGTGACTGTCTCCTTTCAGCCCTTTGGGACTGGGGTGAGGCACAAGCTCCCCAGACAGCCTGAAGGCACTGCAGGGACCACCACAACCTTCTGGCGCAGTCATAGTGAGCTCCACACTGATAGCATTTCTAGGAAAGCAAATGCCCCCCCCCCCCTTTGTCTCAACAGTTTTACATGCTCTCATTTTTATGATGCTCTGATTTTGCCTCTGAAACTTTTAGTCTTTTTCACTGGTCTCACATTCACTAGGAATGAAGATGCTGCTTCCCCTTCTTATGGTTCAAGATCTTCTGCTTCTGTAAGAGGAACTTGAGGTCAGTGTCAGACCTATTTAGCTCATGTTGGCCATTTGCTTAACAAGTGTATTGTCACAGAGAAAAGCTCCTCGGGTTCCTCCCACGGGTGAGGGTGGAGATACGGTTACACAGCTGAGTTTTACTCCACAAGCCTCAGTGTTTTATTTATGATAGTCACTTGCTGGGTGGAACATGGGCCATGTCATGGGTGGCATAAAAGTATTCATCTGCAAGTTAAGGACTCCATGCTCAGCAGATGGGGTGCACCTCAGGTTGCGAGGCTGTTTTAGCCCTGCCATACTAAGACCATGAAAAGACTGATTTCTTTGTCCAAACAGACAATGTATTTAGTCTAAAAAGCAAAGACCAGTTGCTTCAGTGCTGAGCGCTTTAAAGGAAGCTGCCATTAAAGCCCTTTATCTGTTCTCAGCCCCAGGGTTGTTCTCTGCCCTCTACATCACTGACTAAAGGAAGGTCAGCACACATGTCATCAGAGGCTAGTCACATTGCTTAAGTCCAACCATGGCCCAACAAACCAATATATCCCCTGCACAGAGGTTGGCTCTGCACTATAGGACATTGTTAGCAAATTCTCAGGCCAAGACAGGTAAATGGTGATCCTGATTCATTAACGACTTTGCTCCAATCTGCTTTGTAATTGTGTAACCGGTGCTATATTGCAACACAACTATCTGTGTACTTTGCTTGGCAAAGTTGGTGTGCAAAGCAACTGAATCATCAACCGCTATCCCCATCACAAATGGCAACTTGTATGCATCAAAAAGATAGCACTATGTTGTCCGGTCCTGTCAGATTACCTGATTCATCTCTCTTCCCTCTTTCATTAAAGCCCTGCTGCTTTGCAGAAAGAGCAGTGTTCATAATGTGTCTATTTGTTCTGTAGGTTATATCCTAGAGATCTGATTATCTTCTAATTTCCTCACATATATTTCTACTGGGGATAAATCTAATTTAAACAGTCCTTAATTGTTATGATTTTGTAAACAGTGTCTTAAACACAATAGATACAAAAGTCTCAACAAATTGCTGGAGGAGATGTGACAGTATAGGGAATCATTTTCATATCTTCTGGGATTGTCCCAAATTGAAGCTTCTGGTCTGATGTTAGAAAATTGAAGCAAGAATTATTTCAGCAATATATCCCCCAAAGCCCTATTACTGTGTGGGAAGGAAGATGCCCTGGATTTCTGAAATGAAAAAAAGAGAAAGAAGGAAGAAAAGAAGGAAAGAAAAGAAAGAAGGAGAGAAAACAAAGAAGAGAAAGAAAAGAAGGAAAGAAGGAAAGAAAGAAAAAGAAAGAAAAGAAAGAAGGAAAGAAAGAAAAGAAAGAGAAAGGATGGATGGATGGATGGAAGAAAAGAAGAAAGAGAAAGAAATGAAGGAAGGAAGGAAGGAATATAAAAAAGACACAGAAATACATGCGTATGTATATAGGACTTTGTTTAAAGTTCACATGGGTACAGCTATAAAATGACATTTGTTTCCATCAGGACAAACCCAGACATCATCTGTGGAAAAACACTTGGTCAAATTAAAAACTTGAAGTGAAGCCATTTGTTGCTTATGGTGGTTTACCAAGTATTTTTTGAGATGACTATCAAATGCAATGAACTTACATAAAAATTATGATATGAACTCCCTACTAACTATATTATTTAGCAATGTGCTTGTTATTTATATAGATGTAAAAAATGTTTATACAAGACTCTTTTGGTTAGCATAATTAAATATGCACTAAATATAATGAGATAAAACTTCAGCAGCAGTAAAAATAAAGTAATAAGCTTTACAGAAACTGAGCCCAGGCAGTCAACATATATTTCTGTTATAGCTAACGCTACATTGCCTCAGTTCTGTTTTGTGCACTTCACTTTTTTTTTCACATTTTAATGTTTTTATAGGAAAATAATTTTATGTGCTTATTTTGTATAAAGACTGAATAGCTAAGCAAGATATATTAAAATATCAAAAGATTTACCTGCATTTCATATGTAGAGCTTAGTTGTGCTTAGAGACTAGTACCTGAGCACTCACATTCACTTTTTACATACAAAACCACTGCATTTCCAAAAACTTCTGTAGAGTTCTTAATTTACAGCTAAAATCCACAGCTGATGTAAAACTAAAATCTAGAGGTAAGGAAACCCACGTCAAACTTCTGATTTCAGTGGACTTGAGGTCTGAAGGCCATCACTGAAAGCAGAATTTAGGCTGAGGTTTCTAAAGGACTGTCAATACCTCTATAATGGGACATTCAGTGTCCTAGAAGTGAATTAGGAGCGTGAATAGACTGACATCAGAAGAAAATCAAAAGACTTTTTTTAAGATGTGGGATACTCAGAGTCATGCTGGCTAATTCAGAGCCCTCAACAACAGCAGAAATTAAGTCCTGGTATTGCAGACCACAGGTTGACATATTCACTTTTCTGCGGTCACTTCTATTGATCTCCATTGGAAATTGTCTTCCCCAACATACCACATTTTCCAAAAACACGACAGACATGTTTCACCCCTCTGCAAACCCTCTGTGCCAGCCAGGCAGGGAGAAAAGGGAGACTTTCTTCTCACTCTATGTTAACTGTGCTGCAAACAGCACTATGCTAATTAAATGATAGCAGCCTGACAGAAGAGATTATATGTGATCCCACCATTAATTAGTCGTTATTCCTTCCTGCGTTGGAAGAGTTCAGTGTAATCACATCAGTGATCTCACGGCCACACAACCTACTGTGATGGGCATACCCTTTACATTGAGGAGCCAAGAGTGGCAAACCTCCAAGCCAGGTTAAAACAGAGGGTCTTGGGATTTTAAACCTGGGAACCTGAAGTTGAAGCTGAACAGCTCAGAGAGTTAAGGTCAAATCTGCTTTTTCTTTTTTCCCTGGCTCCTTGTGAGCACAGGTTGTGCTTATCCCCTTTAATTTGTTTCTTTACGGGTAAAAAACTGCCACAGTAATGCAAGGGCATACTTGCATAATGTGCTGATAGGTATTATGTGCGTTCATAGAGGGCCTATCACAGTGGCATCTGCAGGGAGCAGGACGTAGGCAACCAGCTAGCATCAGTCCATGGAAACAGATGTTTACCATTCCCTGCCTTTCTCAGCTGAACAAAGACAATGTTGCTGATAGGGATACAGTGGGTTGGTCCCAGAATACTGTTTGGTGGAATGGCTGCCCCACTGCACATCTGGATCACTCCCGCACATTGAGATCCTGTTATGATTCCCAAAGCCTTTGGGGAAATGAATGGGTCGGTACCGTTTGCTCTACTTTTGCAAAGGACTAGCTGGTACAGGAAGGGGAAAGGGGAGTACAGGGAACTTGGCTTTCATCCCTCGTCCATGAGGAGGTCTCCTGCAGAGCCCTGGGCCCCATGCCTGCCACAGCTAGGTTGTGGAAACCCTCCACTGCTCAGTCCCAGGACTGTATGAGTTTGGAAACTCATTGTAATGGGAATTACAGGAGAAGGTAAGAAACCTGTGAATTTTCTATGATGGTAGGAGATGGGGGAGAGATTACCAGCCCACAGCAGGTGACCTCTCATCCCAACAGGTATTCCAGTTTTCAACAGTTCATGCTTCCCTTCACATATACCAGGTCAAGTGCATCCTTGCTGGGTGCGGCAGTCCTTGGGGAGGCTGTAGGGAGCTCCTCCAGGCATGGGAGGGATTTTCTGGCTGTTTAGGCTGAAGCGTTGTTTGTTTGCTGGCATGTCACCTACAATCGCTGCCCTGCTTGCTCTATGCTGGTAATCTGAGAACCTTTCTCTGCTTGAGTGAACTGAACTTGCGCCATGTGCAACACAAGGCATGTCTTAAGCCTCATACTGGCTTCTTTCCGTTCTTCTGCTCCTTTCAGATGATGTCACTGCATGGTGGGTGCTAGAGACAGACTAAGGGACAGAGCTCATGAACGTGATGCTCAGAAAGACAGCTTATGTCCACCTACAAATTTGCATAATCACACATAAAAGGTACACCATGTCCTACCCAGGAAGGGAATTAAATTAAACCTGTGGCGTTGCTGAACTGTCTCAGAATTTCAGCAGTAATTATGAATACTGCAAGCTCTTTTGATGCCTTCTGTGAAAAGTCCAGATATCTTTTTAGACTCAGCAAGCAATGGCTTACCAGCAAAAGCACACATGAATATCATGAACAAAAGTGTCCATAACCATATGGATAACTTAGGAATAAAATATAACTCTGAATCATACAGTTATTTGTAGTCAGATCATTCAAGTCACTTTGTACAACCAATTATTAAGATACAGTAAATACAAGAAATGAGTGGAGAAAAGAAGTGAAAGTTTCTAATCCAAGATCATGCGTATGTCTGCTTTGATTTTTGTTTCTCAAGTACATAAAACCCAAAAGCATCTGTCATGGCCAGAGGGAAGTTTAACTGGTTTAGCACATGTTGTTACCTTGAGTTATTTAATGCAATAGGGACCTGATGGCGGAGCTACTTTAAAACTTCTGGGCAGAGACACAGGTAAACGGGACTGATCTGGCTCTGCTGGGGCAGATCTCAGAACCCAGCATGTACTAGATTTGAAGAACAAGTAGTAAGAACAGAGAAAAGACAATACCATTTCAACCCTATTACTCCATCTTTTTCTTCTTTTCTTTTTCTCAGCATAGTAAAAATGTAAACAAAATAAGTAGTCTGAGGAGCATTTGAGGCTGTCAATTCAGGTTCAGTAAATACTGCTGTGTCACTGCCAGGTTTAAAGCTGACATTGTTTCTCCCGTGTTTTTTGGGAGATGGAAAAAAAACCCTTAATAATGTAGTCTTAAAACTGAAAGTAACCTGCAGGCTGAGGAGCTTCCTGACCCACCCTCTAGGAAGGAGAAACACCAAAGATTTTAGGTGAACTTTTCAATGGCAATTGTTCTCCCATCCTTTTTTTCAGCAAAACAGTATGGAAATTTCTATACAAGAACACACAACTCACAATAAATCAATTCCAGAATGGTTATCAAGATGAAGTTTCAGACTTAAAAACAAATGCCAGAACAAAAAGAGTAACAAATACAGAGATTCAGGCCTGCAAGAAGTGTATGTTAAGATGGGATTTACCCATCACTTACTGGTTCCCCAGCAGAAGGAAGGTTCCAGCTGCAAATGCTGGAGGAATATATCACATACAAAGGATAAAGGGTGCAGGGAAGAACAAGGACAAGACCAAGACAAGGTAGGAGCAGAAGAGGGAAGAAAGCAGAGAGGACTTGGGGGGTCATTCAAAGGTTGGACTGATTGTACAGAGACAGGGGGAACCACTGATTTGGGTGGCAGTGACTGGTCTGGATTTAGATGAAGCCAGGAAGCTGCAGGTGATTTGACTGTGTGGTCTGTGATTGCTTCGATGTAGGGAGGGACATGCTGCCCACACTCAACTGCTAAGCTGGGGTCAAGTACATCAAAAGGAGGAGGGAGCTAGGGCAGAGGAGGCAGAAGGGCTGGAGGGACAGGGCTGAGCAGAGAGGGGCAGGGTTTCTGGCCATGGAGGAAGCAAAGAAACATCTCCAGGCTGGGATGAGATGGTGGAAACAAAGGGGAAAACAAACGAGTATCTTTGAATAGCATCTGAACTCTCAAAACTGGCTAAAGGATGACATGGGCATCCCCAAGTTTATTAGCTCAAGAGGGCTGGATAGAGAGGTGCCAATAAATGTGCCAACCCATGTGCAGAGGTAAGACAAATGAAAATCATGGTTTTTCAGAGCTCAGCAAGAGCACTGTCAGGGGTATTAACACATATTGGTACAAAGACCAAACCCAGGGAAGCTTTGGAGGAACTCTGGAAGGCCTGCTCTCACTCTAAAGAGGGATGACCAGACAGGTTATATGGTGGTGATAGGCTGCCCCAGACATCTCCTGAGGTGTCACTTCTGAGGTCAGTGTTGGTCCACCCTGTGGTGGGCATAGGGACATGAAAGGTACTCTGGGTTTCATAAGTTCCTACGGTCAGAGTAATGTCAGGTTTCCACAATAAAATAAAGGGCATTTTGAAGGGTGTGAGAGCAACCACTGCAACTGGTTTAGAAAGAGACATTTCTGTTATGAAAGTGGGCAGGGGGACTCCTGAATCTCTTCATGGTCTTTACCTATCATGCATACGAGAAAGTAGAGGACATTGTGCAGTGAATCAGGGGCTTCAGTAGGTTATCCCAACCAGACCCATGCAAGTATGGGCTGGGCAGCTTGGATTTAGCTGTGAACCCAATCTCTGGCCTCTTATTGTAATGCCAAAATCATGTCAGCTTAGGAGCCCTTGGCCCATGTTCACTGTCCTTATAACCTATCTTAGAAATATGCACAAGCAGCACTATGAGTTGGGTGGCTTGGCTGACAAGATGGACCCTAGGCCGGTTAAATCTGACAGGATCTTGCTGATGTGGATGGGAGAAAGGAGCAATCAGACATGGGGAAACACAAGGTTGATAGGTAAAGTTATAAAAGACTGGGCCATATTTCATTGTGCGCAGTATTTAAAAAATATGGTCCTATGTTTAATGTTAATGGAAACCATCATTCATGCATCATTGCCATAGGAACATTTCTATTAACATTAAACATACTTCGATACCAGTAAATCTTACTGGCTGGCAGAGGAAAGTTACAACGTGTGTAATTTTGCTCTTTGTTTTCTCTTACCATGTGTAGGTGTCTGGGTGGCACTGTTTAGTATCAGGTGATTATAATTTTGTTCTTGGTCATCTGAAATTCACAGAAAAAAGAAATCCTTTTAAGAAACAGCTTAGCATACCCACTGATCTGCAGATGATAATTACAGCTCACAGTATTCACAGGAAATCTCAGCATGATTAAAAAAAGGAGAAGAAAATGCTTAAGAAAGCAGAAGATTCTGTTATGTAGTTCACTTAAAATTCCAGATGCAAGAAGAATACGATAATGGGAAGCTGCTCCCCTTCTGCTGAGCCTGCAAATTAGAGTTATTTGCAAAGGTAAGAAGCATGTCCAGACAGGAAGAAACCACAACTGGTATACCGACATCGGTGGTGTGTTCCTGGGAACTGCTGGAATCTTGCAGCCCTTACTCCACTGCTCCATCTCCATCCAACATGGAGGTTTTCAGGACAGTAGCCCCAACTACATAAAAAACACTCTCCCACTGTGACCGCAACCACAACAACAATGTCCTGTGTGAGTACAGGGAAAGATCAAATAAGTGGCCTCATAAACACAGGAGGTAGAGTTAAATAGGTGCACATGGACTGTAGATCTCCCTCCCCTGAGAAATGAAAATCCTGCAAGACCTCATGCATTCAGTATTAAATGCATCATGCTGCAAAGTAGGAGGAACAATCAATGGCAGGATGACTGCTACCATTGAGGTTAGTACCTACCCTTTGGGCTGGAAAATGACTTTCTCTCTTTCTCACTGTAATAAACCATTAAATAAGTGACTGCTGATAAACTGTCATTTTTAGTTTCCAGACAAGTCTTCAATAAGGAATGAATTCTTTGTCTGGATCTTTACAACCCATTATGGCACTGTAGTAAAGTAGGGTGAGATGAGATTTCAAGAAATCTTCTTGCATCTCATGCTCTCCTGGTGCAGGATCGGCTAGTCTGATGTCTAGTCTGCTATTCTTAATAACCTATCATTGATATTTCACTTTCTCCCCAGATCTGTTTCATTAGGTCTTTCTTACTGCTTTTTAGGCCAATTTCTTCTTTCCTGTCTACCAGGGACATGGAGAAAATCCCTCTTATTTCTGCAATATCTCTTTACAACAAAGCTGTTACAACTACAGCTGTTACTGTCCCTTAACTTTATTCTTCAAGTTAAACAATGCCATTTCCTTTATGTTTCCCTATAAAACTTGCTTTGCCTTTGATTATTGTCATTCTAGCATCCTGTGCTCTCTCTGATTGACCTAGATCCTTCTCAAGTCTGGAATACAGTCTGGGACATGTTTCTGAGAAGAGACCTTACAAGTACAGAGTGGAGTGGCTGGATTTTTCCCAGTCATCTACTCTTGTTCACACAAACTTGCACGATATTTTTTTTTCCTGGTTCATGTCGAGTATGTGATCCTTTATGATTCCTTATTTCTTTTCCAAAGAACTGCTACCTGTCCAATTGTTCTTCAACACATACAAGGCTTTTTAGTATTCCTGTTTCAGTCCAATGTGTAGCATTTTTCTCCATTTAATCAACTTATTCTCAGTCTATTTCTGCAATTTTTCAGGAACATTTTATATTCTAATCCCATCCTCTAATAGACTTACGGTCATCCAAACTTCGTATCATCTGCAAAATTAATAAGCAAATTCCTTTTCCACCAGTAACAAAAAGACTAAATGCAGAACCACATCAGTTCATCCTTTTACTGATAATTTAGTTACCTTTTTGGTTAGTCAGCCATTATGGTACCTACCCCATAGAGGTTCATTAAGAGCATGCTTCTCAAACTAGTCTTGCATTACTTTCCCAGAAACTGCTGAAAATCTTGCTAAGGGCATGATCTTTAATATAAGCTATTTCTCCCTAGCCACAAAACACAGTAAAAAATAAAAATAAGATTAGCTTGACATGATTTGTTTCTGAGAAGTCCATGTTGGTTGCTATTTTATCTCACTGGAAACTCATGTCCCTGCACAGTATGTTGAATGTCTGTGCACAGCCAGGATTAAAATCTGAGGTTATGTATTTGGATGACAACAGACTGGACACCTTAGCTTACATCTCCATCTACAAAACAGGCACTCATTGTATACACAGGCAGCTGAAAACAGAGAAAGGAATTAGCCTGGCTACCAGTCTTTGATGAGCAAACCTTGAAAGGAGATCAGGTTCACGTAGACTCCTGAAGTGCCCTTGAATAAGTGGCCTACAAATCACCTAAGTTAGAATATTCCTTTCAATCCTCCACTGCTGGTTACTTTTAGCAAGCAAAAATACTACAGTAACTACTTTTGTAATTTTACTTCAGTTTCTGTTCCTCCATATAGTCTAATTTCACTTTAACATGAAAACTGGACTGGAGGATGGGTGGGACAAATAAGAAACTGGATATTTCTGGAATCGCTGTAACTGTCCAGAGGGACTTTCAGAGTTATGGGATCAGATGGGACACTTTTCATCTAGTTTGCAGTAAGCATGATACAGAATCCTGCTCACTAATTTCTGCATCAGGTTTTAACTGTTTCTGGAGTTCAAACAGATCTTCTCAGTAATATGATTTTAAAAGACTGTATATGATGGTAAGTCTGATACATGTCTAAAAGAACTAGCTGCAGTATTTTTAGTCTTTATTACCCAAACCCACAATATACTTTAGGTCTTAACTGAATAATCTATTAGATCTTTCATATTTTCTGGTGGGACTAAGAAAACAATTTACTACTAGAAAACTCTTCCACATGTAGATGTTTCTAGATCATGAGGCTTGTCAAGCATCAACTTGATTATTCTCTTAGATAATCTAAGTATTTTGTGCTTCTGAAAAGCTGTGGGGCCAAGGTCTGGGCCAGTATGTATACACTTAATCAGATTTGGTTCATGACATCATTGTCAAGCAGAAATGTGTTTTGAATATTAATATCAATATTGAATATTGACTGGTGTTTAATCATTGTAGCGAGCAACAGGACTGCCAGACACACAGCTTTGGAGCAGTCTCTTCTATGCAAAATTTTTAGTGGTTTTTTTTTGGTTGCAAAGGCAGCTGTTATGTACAGTGTACATTAGGGGCATCTATGTCCTGAGAACAACTGTTTCTCTCTTATGGCTGGTTTTCTGTTATCAAATTCATAAAAATACAGAATCACTGAGGCTGGAGGCACCTCTGGAAATCATCTAGTCCAACCTCCCTCACAATGCAGGATCAGGTAGAGCAGTCGCCCAGGACCATGTTCATTAGAGTTTTGAATATCTCCAAGGATGGAGACTCAAATCCTCTCTGCAAATCCTCTTCCAGTGTTCAACCACCCTCACAGTAAGAAAGTTTCTTCTTATGTTTAAGTGGAATTTTCTGTATTAAAATTTGTGCTCATTACCACTTGCCCTGTCACTGGGCACCACTGAGAAGAGCCTGGTTCTATCTTCTTTACTTACCCATCAGTTATTTACATATATTGATGAGATTCCCCTGAGCCTTCTCTTCTCCAGGCTGAGACGTATCAGCCTCTCCCATTACAACAGATGCTGCAGTCCCTTAAACATCTCCTTGGCCCTTTGCTGGACCCACTCGAGTTTGTCTGTGTCTCTCCTGTACTGGGGAGCCCATCCCTTGTCCCAGCACTACAGATGATTCTCACCAGTACTGAGCAGAGGGAAAGGATCACTTCCCTTGACCTTCTAGCAACACTCCTCCAAATGCAGTCCAGGATGCTGGTGGCCTTCTTTGCCACAAGGGTGCATTGCTAGCTCATGATCAGTTTGGTGTCCATCACCTATTTTATCGGTTATTTTACCCACCATTCATTACCTTATTTATAAGTTATTAAATCTGTTTTTGAAAGTTGCAAACTAGGTAGTAAGCAATGAGCCTGTTGTATTTTTTTGATGACCTCTCCTTGACATCTGCAGCTGATAAGTTCATTGAGCATGACTAAATTGCTATACAGCCACTTCTCTCCTGAAAGCCTTAGAAAGTAAGATATTTCCCCAGGAGGTCTCCATCCTTCCACATGCTTTGTATAGTAGCCTGTTGTTCCTATGCTAGTCCCTCTGGGTTTCAGCCAGGTGTAAGGCTGCGGTCATACGGGGTAGCTAAGGACAGCGAGGACTTCCAGCCTGGCTATAGCAAAGCTAATTTACGAATCAAATTGCAGAAAACATCCAAACATCCAAACTGTTTGTCCTCTTCTCAACTAATGTTGCTTACACACTACAGGAGCTGACAGATAAAAGGTTACACAGAGATGGAGACACTTGTGTGTGTGAAATGCAAGCATTTAAGACAGTAGCAGACATAAATTGAACACATCAATTGTTCCAGAAGGGAAACAAGAGGTTTCTCTCTCTGGAAAACACAGAGTACTCCAATGCAGTCACTTACTCTCACAACCTCACTCCTGGGTCAAAGTGTGTCTTCATGGAGGACAATTACACTTGCATCTACGTAAGTGTCCTGAAACCAGGACAATAAGTAGGAACTATTGTCTTCTGATTCTGATCAGCTTTCCATTTCACCCCATATACTTTCTCTTTTCCCTTCCCTTCCCTTCCCTTCCCTTCCCTTCCCTTCCCTTTTTTTTGCCTCTAAAAACCTCAGGTGCTTTGAGGCTACTGCTTAAGAAATGGCATCCAAAATATAGTCAGACCTTGAATTATTGGCATTTTCACATGGCTGAGCTAATCAGACATCTCAATGCAGCACTGGGCTTCATTTACCACTTCTGTAGCCTATTGTAAACACTTTCTAAGCAATAAAATGCTTTAAAATGATGGCTGAGCCTTCCTGCACCTCTTCAGGTTTAACAAGATAATGCTGTTAATTGTGAAGTGCCAGTTAGGCAGAAGCATATCTATCGTTGAGACAAGGATCTGAGTTCAAAGCTATTTACTAGGAAACTCCATTAGGGAAATAAAGGATTCACAGTGCTCTGAATTGCCAGACCACAATACAAAATATCTAAGCACAGCTGGAGGAGTGATCAGATACAATAACCAGCAGAAAGAATGAGACATTTTACTGGCAGAAGGGAAACCAGTGCTCCCAGACCCTTTGCAATCTGGGAGAAGACATGTGGAAAGACAGGGGTTTTAAGGTCTTCAGTTTTTTTTTCCAAAGGAAATGGTTTCACATGGTAAGGACAGAAGAAAATGCTACATCCCACGCAATTATATGTGTGGTCTCTGTGTGAATTCAGTAACCGCTGCTCTGGGAAATACATTTTCACCCACGCAGGGAAGAGGAGTCTGTGATGGGGTGCATTTATGAAAGGACAAGGGAAGATGCTGTTGGAGGGGATGAGCTGCTGCAGGGAGAAAGAGAAGTCTGTAGGTACTGGGAAATGCTAAGGGACAAGTTTCTGCCTAGATGGCCTTGCTGCCATGCTGAGGTGGCCCTTCTGCTGCAGCTACCAACCTAAGGACTCCAGAAACTCTCAGTGCTACTGGGTAGGATCCACCAGTAAGTACCTCTTTACCTTAAAGTACAGTGAAACCAATCCAAATGTAGGCTGCTGCTGACAGGAGCAGGGCAGCCCCATCTCCTGCCCTGACAGTGTCCCTGCAGGTGAGCCTGTACAGCTGCCCCACAAATCCTGGGGAAGTGGCCCAGCTGAACATGCAACATGCACAGCACCTTCAGCCAGAGTGGTCCCCAACCAGGCTCCCCACCCTGCAACTCCCTGGCCACCAGTGCCAGCACCCACAGGCACTAGCACTCTACTTCTACTGGTTGCAGTGACATCTTGGACCCTGAAAAGGGGAAATCTTCCAAGTTCAGCATCCAGGGGAGCAAATGAGCCTGCGCACCACCGCTGAGTCCTTGCTGTCTCTCTTGTCCCTATCACTTCACCACATTTCTCCATGTCTCTCCATGGAGGTGACATTCAGATAGGCTGGTAGCCCAACATGGTCAGACCAGGTGTGTCTTGCAGGAAGAGATGGTTTCTGCTGCGCCAGGAGTCAGGGTTCAGGCAGGTATGTGAGAAGGGTTCAGGTGATCTCCTAAACTTCCCCAAGAGCCTCTCTCCTTAGTGTCCCCAGCCTGTGTTCGAAGACAGAGAGGAGGGATCCCTCTATTAATTCCTGAAATTTCACTGAGAGTGCACATGCATTTTTTAAAAGACTTAGTCTAGGATCAACTGTGGCATCTAACAATTGATTTCAAGAAGTTCGGGCGTCTTCTCCACGGAGGATGATAAAACATAAAGTTGTAATTTTCCCAGTGAATATGGAGAGTTCTTTATGTCCTGCAGTAGCTGAGCGACTTTGGTGTTGGGGCAACATCACCCCCTCAAACGTCTCTGGGCCATAAGTGCCCAGAGCAAGTCAGGATCTGGTCCCGGGGACCTGAGAGAACCCTAATGGGCAACTGAAATCAGAGCACCTGGGTTAGCTCCGGGTTGGGATGCTGCTGGACAACTTTTCTGCCCCTTCTTCACAGAGGCGGGTCTCCTCATCTGCTGAGGTATTGATCTCAACATTGAAAGGAGCTCTTCTTCCCATGGTCACAACTGACAGCTCTGATTTGCAGCATTGTCTGAATTGTCTGTCTGAAGCAAACCCTGGGTAACTGATGAAGAAAACCTTAAATAACCCCCAAAGAGTTCCCATTGCACTTCCTATCCAGGAGAGCCTCTCAAGAAACAATCTTTTTGCATAAGGACTTAACCTTTCCTTTGGTACTTGGTTTTAGTCTTCTCTGGGGTATATTTTTTCAGTCTCAGGGATTTTGTATGTGTTTATTGTTAATAAAACCTAGATTTATTGTGTTCTATAATGGAAAAAAATTCAAGTGTCAGAATATGGGAAGAAAACACTGTATTTTCCAGCCTGTCTTTCCTAATAAAGTTCCTTATAAAAACTGCAAAGCAAGGATATTTTTAATATATACCAACTATATTATAGATACGTGATAGTTCTGACAGTCATGCAATATTTTGCATTAGTTTTACAGTATTTATTGAAGTACTGGGAACTGCTCTGAAATCTGTAGTCTACAGGACAAAAGAAATGGACTAAACAGGAGCAATCAGCCTATGAAATACAATTCCTTGCCTTCTGCCCCTCTGGTCTTTTCAGCAACCTCAGCATTTGCCTACCTTCGACCTTATTCCCCAGCTGAGATTTTCAGAGAAGGGTGTAACAAGCAGTTTATTTTTCTGATGACAAGATAACTGTTTGGCATCTGCACTAATGAAGAGAAAATCCCTTTCAAGGGCTAATCTTCCAGGGTACTTAAATATGACAAAAGACTTCAGCCTTTAGGAACTGAAAGAAACGCAGACCCTAAAGGCAAGAAGGAAAGCAGACCAAAAACTGATGATGAGAATGTAAATACTTTTGGCATAAAGCTGCTCATTTATCATCTGCCTGCCCCCCCTCTGGCATTTTCTATTCACTGTTTGTAGTCCAGAGGGGAACCGTTGAGCAGATGTCCTTTAACTGCTGCCATGCTGGTCAAGCAAAGCTGAACAGGGTGCCTGGACAAGGGGAGCAGGCATCAACCCTTTGCTATGCAAAGCCTTTTCTCATTAGTTTAGATTAGACAGAGATGGTGGCAGACAGCAGCTCCCAGCACGAAGTGCCATCCCAGGGAACTGGGGAGGCTAAGCCCGTGGTCCCTTCCTAAGGGAGGTCTGTCCAGCCAGCCAGGACTCTGCAGTGCCTTATCAGAGGTGATGAGCATATGAATACTTAGCCTAATAGATCATTAAGTCCCAGCTGTCTTTCATGTACATTAGCCAATAACTGATTAGTCTATACTTTTTATGCTGTGAATATCCTGCTTGCAGAGTGTTTCTGCACCTGGCTAACAATGCCCAAACAAACTGACCCCTAAAAAAGGGACTGTAGCAAGGGGCACACAAGACAAAACCAAAAATTAAGCTACTAGTAAAGTCAGCATGTCAGTCATTAAAGGGGCTGGAAATGCCAGATTAAAGGCTGTCCCCAAATCCTTAATTTGATATTCATTATGTCAGGTTTTTGTTCTACCATTCCAGCCTATTTTTCAACTGTAATCCTGTGACTCATTCATTGAACAGGATGCTTGGGGAATAAGGCAGCTATTCAAGAGTTATTTTAATCCTCATTAAGCGGTGAATGGCCCTGTTCTTTAGTATCCCACGCCATCCAAATCCTGCACTGATTATGGAACTGTTATTTTCCATGCAGGCTTTCCTCTATCGCTCCTCTAAGCCTCACAAACAGCTTTCAGACTCCCATCACAGGTAGGGTGGGGTCTGTCAGCCCCAGGTTTAAGATGAGCCAGAAAGCAATTGAACTTGCATCTGCAAGGTTTTATTACTTTTGAGGATCAGCCATGGAATGCTCAGGTCAGATTTTTCAGGTCACACAGGGGATTTTTAATAGGATTTTGCAAGCATAAATCAGATCCTAAATAATCATACCACTTTTGTGGGGAAGGTAAGGCAGGTGCAACTGTTCCCGGTTTACATGTGGGGAAAAGGATGAAGGCAGGTGGAATCACTTCCCCGCGGCCACACAGTAACATGAGGAGGACTGGAAATGCTCCCCCCAGCCCAGTTCAGCCCCAGGCTTGTTAGTCTCCGTCACAACCCTGCCAGGCCCAGCAAGAGCACGCCCTGCCTGACTATGGCTGTGGCAGCTCGCTGGAGCTCCACGCTTCTGAAAACCATGTTGCAGTTGTTTGAAACTTAAGGAACAAGAAACCAAAGCAACTTTAAAAGGCTCTGATTAACTATCTCAGCTTCCTCCAGGCCTTTCCCACACGGCAGATGCTGCTGTTTCACCCACCGCAGCAGAGCCTCCCAGGAGTGCCCCCATATCCTCGCACAGAAGCTCCCCTCCTGCCCGCCCCGCTGTGCGCCCTCCTGAGCACCATCACTGAGGGCAGCCAAAGCTGTCACCACTGGCACGGTTGCGCAGATGCTCTGTGTTTTGCTGGCATAGCAAGGTCAGGCAGGAGGCTAGTGTTTCTCACACCTGGAGCCGCTGCAGACTTGTCAGCAGGATTTGCGCTGTGGACTTGGCTGCAGGAACTCCCTGGCAGGGGCAAGAGAGAGTCTGGTTCACCTGGATGCCAGTCAAGTGCTTACCCTGCCGGCCTCCTCGAGCTGTCGTTTGGTGCCTCATACTTCTCACATCCTGGGACTGCTACAAGCCTCCTTCTCTGTACAGCAGTGACTTTATGCCCAGAGCTACTCTGTCCAAGCAATGCTCAAGGCAGATATCTTTTCAGAAAACACCTGTCAAGTAACTAAAAACTGTATGAGTTAACATTTCACAGGAAACTTCAGCTCAGTCGTTTGCTGGTTTTTGACCTCTTGTTTCTACACTTTAAATGGAAGTCTTTCTAAACTGTAAAGACTTTATATATAGTTATAGGCAGAGTTTAGTCTACCCAGAAAGGGAAAGAAATGGCAGAAACCATTGCTCTGGATGAAGTAATTGCTCTAACTGAGCAAGTTCCTGATGGAAAACTATAATTTTGCTGTTGGACTTGCTACAAACAGTGTTTCTTCTCGGTAGTTTTTTTTTAATGTGAGTGTGCTTGTATTATCTACAGGCATGTAACACATGAGTGCATGTGCTATGTGCATGTAGATGCTGATGCATACATATATGTACCACCTGGTCCCCATTGAAGAAAAGCAGAGCGTGTGTAGGGACAGGGGTCATTTAACTTCTTTACATTTTTGACTTTGCAACAGGTAGGTATGTGCCTCGCAGCCATAACTGCTTCACAGCAATGGGTATTGTTCATTCATTATTTTAAGGCTCTAGGAGATGGAGGATTAAATGAACTGTAAGAGATCAAGGAGGAGGTGAATGTACAGCTGCAGGTGGAAAATACTCAGCTGCAATGGGCACTGAAGTTCTGGAGGTTACATCTGACCACTTCAGAAAACCAGCATGGCCCACTGAGCTATGCCAAAAAACTGGTGGAAAATAATCCTTCTCCCCCAAACATCTGAGTAAAAATGGGTAGCATGAGGAGGACTGCCTCTTACAACAGGGCTTTATGTTCACTCAAAAAATATGTCTCCTCTGTTGAAAATATGCACAAACACACACTCATTCACAGTGGTTCTCTTCCTCCCACACACACCTTATATCCAGCAATGGAACAAGTACCATGTAAACCATGCCCACTCATGAACTCCCTACACACAAGCATATTTCTCCTTCACAGTGCATTTATGTAGATACTCACTTACTCTTTCAAAAGCATCAAAGTGCCAAACTGCAAAAGCAAACTGTCTGGAAGAACTTGGTATGAGGAAAATACAACTTTTGTTTTTGAGCAACTACAGCTAAAAAGTACACCTACAGAAAAACAAAACCACGAGAAGTATATTTCTCAATCTTGGCTAAAATGTTATTTTAAAAAACAGCAACATAACAGTGAAGATAAAGGTTACGCAGAGCTCCAAATATCTCTCTCCAAGGAAACTGATACCTTTTGAAGCATCTTTGGAAAGGCTGTTTTCTTGATGAAGAAATGTTTTTCCTCCATGTAGACAACAGAATATGAGGTCTATCAAAAAGGGCAGCTTTTTCCAATGTTAACAGAGCCTTGCTAGACTCACCAGCAGGAGGCTCTGGAAAAGAGACATATCCCGCATGGGAATTTCTCGACAGCAATGCCTCTGATTTTAGAAAGCAGTAATTACAATGACACCCATCCCCCAGAATGGGAATGTTTGAACTCACTTTTGATCTGGAGTTTAAAATCTCTCCATAGCATTTCAGATTTTATTTCCTCTGATTTTCTTTGTTTCTAATTTACTTAGTTCTGCCCTTTCTCGCATGTTCCAGCATAAGTCAGGAAAAAGAAGTGGTGAAATAAATAGAAGAAATCCAGATGAAGAACAAGGACTTTCTCTCTGGGAGAGAAAGCTCTGCACAGCTCATGGCAAACCCCATAGGATAAACTTAGTTGGTGTTGACAGTCAGTGCCTGGGATCCCCTCTGTGTTTGAGAACTTCACACTGACTTTCCAAACACAAAGTAATTAGATAAATATGGACTGATTTTCTCAAAAAACAAACAGCTGAGCAGGCTGCATGACTAACGTTAGACAGCAATGCACAAACAGAATCTGGGGGAGCAGTCCTGGATGCTAACCTTTATAAACACGTTTAAAATACGCAGATCGCGGTGAAAACATATGGTCAGAATAGAACAAAATGTGTCCTTTAAAGGGCATTTCTGAAGATGAAGTTGATTTTAGAAGATATAAACAGTATGGGTTTCTAAAGCAGGATTAGTTAAATGCAATCTTTCATGGAACACAGCCAACTATTGCACATTCGGAGTGGAGAGATAATTATGCTAATACCTTTAGAAGAAACACATAGTTGTTTTTAAACCCATGGTATTGGCAGGAAGGAGAAGGAAAGGGAATGCAAAGTCCTCCCTGGTTTTCCCTCTTTCATGAAGTACAAAGAGAAACAAAAAGTGAGGACGAAATCACTGCAAGAAGGGCTCTCCAGTGAGTCCAGTGGGGCTGGACTGTGCTTCCACTTCGAGAGCAGAAGTCAAAGACCCTATTCACTGCTGTACCTTAGGAAACAGCCAGGGGTGCCTGGTTGTCCCATCGTACTCTCTCTTTATACTGAAAAGACACAGAATTTAGCAAAAAGCTAAAAGTAGAAGCCTCCTTGCTTGTTACACTCCAGGCATAATTCACAGAAAAAAAGTCTTATTTGGATTCCCATGGAACCAAGTGGCTCAGAATTGGTGCTTGTCCTGTCACCCAGGCCATTACAGGAGGATGCCCAGGGACACAGCGAGGAGGGTGGGCTGCCAGCTTGCACGGAGTAGACTAGAGTCCAGCAGGGCTTTTCCAGCCTCTGTTCTGGCTTAGGAGTGATAAAGTGCCACTTCATAACCAACATGATGATCAAGATAAGCAGACTCTTAAAACATCAACTGGTTTTAAATCACTCTCAAGTCATAGAAATTCACTTGCTCTTAATCAGCCAGCAAGACATGGCCAGCATCAAGGTGTTTGGACAGAGAAGCAGGGACTTTATATTACTCTCTGCTAGGGGCCAGGAAAAAGAACGTATGTGTTGTGATTTTTTGAAGTTTACTTTGTCCTTTTGCTGATTTCTAGCATTTTCTATTCCTAGATGCAGGACTTGTTTGCATGCTTGTTAACTGCTAAACATGGCTTTGGGCCACTACTTTATAGACAATTAAGATCCAGATACAATCTAACACTGATCATATTCTTAACTTTAAGCATGTAAGTGAAGTCACTAGCACTAATCAAGCACTTAAAATGAACCATGGGCATAAGTGCTTTATTAAGGCAAAAAGAAAGTGGCACTATGTTAAGGAAGAACTAAAAGCTCTATTTAAATCCATCCCTAATCCTAGCAGCAATTAAGCAGATGGTTAATTTTAAGCATCTGCTTAAGTCTAACTGAAGTCACATTAAACAGTGGCTTTCAAAGTAGCACTTCTGTAGAAATATCTGTATATGACAGTGTCAAAATCTAGCTTTTTACTATTAATTACCTTTTCTATTCCTGCAGAATTTCCATTCCATCAGACTTGATCTGGGAGAAGGTGACACATACTCTTTGAAGGAGCTGAGGACAGATGTACTAACTGACCACCAGCAGTACTATGTTCCTCATGTGAAACACAGATCCTTGGATATTTTATGCATGCTTATTATTATAATTTTTTAAAAATAAATATTTAAGTTAAAAGCCCTTTTCCATACGTTGTAATTAGAAATTTTCTGCTTGGCCAATTAAAAAACAGCTGAAATGATGAACTACTTTTTTTTTTTAAATAATTGTTTTTGTATGTTTGTAAGTCTCAGAGCAACTTAGATGTTAGTAAAATTAGATTACTGTTAAAGGGAAAAAAAAGTCATTTAAAAAGAGAAAATCTGGATGTGCTTAGAAGAACTTTCTTTTTTGGGAAAGCAGGGTGGAGTTCTACACAAGCAGAGGCTGAGTGTGATCTCTCTATATGTCTGGTATCAGCCTTACACAGACATTAAAGTCCAGCTAATCCAGGAAACCTGCCTTGATTTCAATGTACCAAATTGCTTGGCACGTTGAAGGGTCTCTAAGTAATTAATCCCTCTATACTGACAATAACTTACAGTGTTTATCGTATATTTAGGTTTGCTCAAACAGTTCTTATTTTGGGAAATCCTATGATAACTACTGAAGTAACATCTTTAAAACTAGTGCTGCTAGTTGTGGCATCTTGGTAACTATTTCCATAGTGTCCTGGGTTCATCTGGGATAGAGTTAATTTTCACAAGAAGCTGGGACAGGACACAGCCAGGACAGCTGAGCTGAAATAGACAAGGGGATATTCGATACTATATGACATCATGCTCAGTATATAACTTGGGGGAGCTGGCCGGGGCAGGGAGGAGAACGGGCTGGGCATCTTGTTCCAGGTGGTGAGCAATTGCATTGTGCATGGCTCATTTTGTATGTTCTTTATTTTTATTGTTATTGTTGTTGTTGTTATTACTTCTCTCTTTGTGTTGTCCTATTAAACTGTCCTTATCTCATCCCATGAGTTTTTACCTTTTTCTCCCGATTTTCCTCCCCATCCCACCGGGGGAGGGGAGGAGTGAGCGAGCAGCCACGTGGTGCTTAGTTGCTGGCTGGGCCTAAACCACAACATACAGAAAATGAGCATCCCCTTAAATAAATGCTTGTGTGTCCAATTGTCTCAGTTTTAGCAGAATTGTAGTATTTTATCATAAATATTTAAAGCCCCAGGTTCTTGAATAATTTTATTAGGTAGGAATTTCATCTGTCTGTTCATTAAAGGGAGATCACTGCCTCCTTTTTTGTAAAGAAGAGGCAGCAACACTTTGCACCTTGAAGGCCCTGAAGGCAAAAGGCAAACAAAAGACATCAACATTTATTTATTTTGAACCTGTGATTTTTAATCCAACCTCAGATTTGTTTTCAGATCTCATTTGTGGTTTCCTTAACATGTGTGGTTGGCAATACTGAAACTCCCCTGATAACTTATGCAATATTTACTACCTTTCTGTATTGAAACCTGGCAATATGGCAGAGTATAATATTTATAGCAGTATGAACTACTCTCCTGTAGGTAAAGGAATTTCTATTTATTTACTCACTGACTGCCTTCCATGGGAATACTTATGTTAGCAAATTTGATGCTCGACTACGCTTCTTGAAAAATAGCTTTTTAATTATTTTTTTAATTTTAATTTTACTTCTGCACCAAGGCCAAGCAAAGCAGTTCTGTGGTCATATTAATTGTATGTGAGCGTGTGATGATGCTGAAGGAGGTGGTCTTGCTCCCTTTTCAGCCCTCAGCCACGTGATTCTCCTGCCTCTCATGTGCCTGTGTTAGTGTATATATGATCTTGCAGAAAATTCTCTCTCCTTTTTTTGTTTTTTTTTTTTTTCTCATCAAGGTTAGTTTTCAGCCAGATCAGGTTCCTGATGTCACTTTCTGTACAAAAGTGGGAGCCTGGGTGAGCAGGTGGAGATGGGAATAAGGATGCAGCTGCCCCTTTCAGAGGTGAATGATGTTTACGTCAGACTGAAGGGACTGAGGTGGTGTGCTAAGTGACTGGTTTACTTCAGTAATTCTGCCTCAGATGTGAAGCTGCTACAGGAACAAAACTTCCATAAGCATATGGCCTGTGTCTTCAAAGTAAATATCACAACTACATTTCAATGAGAAAAATTATGTTTGTCCAAGCTAGACAGTTTTCCCAAGCCTTACAAGCCTGTTCTCTGAAAGCCTGCAAAACCCTCTAGTTCGATAATTAACTGCTCAAGGACCACCCTGTAGCTGGAGGAAAATCCAGGCCCAGCTGGACCAAAGCACTTCAGATGAATCAAAGCATTTCAGAGGAAGCAAAGGAGTCTGACTGCATCCTTCTGAATCTGTCAAGCAGTCCTGCTTGTAGCCTTTGGGTCAAATAACCCTGAGACATGGGATCCTTAGCAATCACTTACACTGCATATTGCAAGGTCTGTCCCTGGAGAGGGTGGACAGTAAAGATGTGAAATAGAAGACAAAGAAAGCTGAACTACAGGTGAAGTCAAGCAAGGTGTGCTGGGATGATAGGACTGCAAAAGACTAGTTTCAAAACCATACTGCCTTCACCATGGGCAAGCCCCTCTCTATAGCACTCACCTAAAAAATGAGCATGCAGTAAGTTAAGGGTTGAATTTAAGTGAAAGCACGTTTGTCTGGAGTAATCTCATGGACAGACATATGGAGTGATATTTACACAACAGATGTGGCTGCCTCCCCTGTGCTGGTCTGGACTCCTGTCAAGGTCCGCAGACGGCCACTGTGAGCCCATGCTTCTTCTTGTCTGAGATCCAAAGCAGATCACCAAGTCGAGCTGTCGATATGTGGACATCCCTTTTCCTCCCTGTTGACTCTAAAAGCCCTCCAGAGATTGGGGGAAATCTCTTACCTGTTTTTTGGACTGTGAAAGTGGAAGAAGGAAGGGGAGAAGTTTCCTGAATAGCAAAGTGGTTCTTGCAGGATACAACAATAGTGTGCAGGGCATTTTCCCAATGCAGAGTAGGCCTTTTTTCTTCTCCCTTTTCCCTGTTTTACTCTCCATCTGCTCTCCCCCTTCAGTCCTGCAGTAAGTTGCTGTCCAGATGGTGCTGACACACTGCAATGTATGTAGTCCAGATGCAAAGCATGTCCCTTGAGGAAGGTGACTCCCTCCACACCAAGAGATGAGCTGCAAAACTTGCTGGGGAGGCACTTCTAAAGAGGAGACCTAGCTCCTGGGCAGCCAGGGAGGAGCAACCTGAGCAGGAGGTGATGTTATCTAAAATCCCTATACAGAATCTACAACCATTTTGAAACAATTAAAAAAACTTACAGCCAAATACTTGTTTGTTACTCCAGGTCTCTGTCAAAGACCATAAAATTGCAGGTCATGACAGCCATGAGTGTGTGAAGCTATTCCTGGGGGAAAATGTGAGGTGCTTAGTGTAAGCAGTAAGAGGAGGGGGACATCTCTTTGGCACTGATCACATTCAATATGCCATACAACACTTGTGGACGTGCTCCAGTACAGCCAGGATGACACTATCCTTTCCTTAGCACTGCTGTCCAGACTATGGGCATGATTTGCTTAATGAGGTAGATTTCACCAATGTACTGACACACAACTGATAACAGAACCACAGGTCCACCAGACCTACTGTCAAGTCCCTCTGAGACCCTTCTCCCATCCACTAGTTCACATGATCCACCACTATCTCAGAGCTTGAAAAGCTCGTGCTGAGCTAGTAATTCCAGCTTCTTTCCTTGTGCAAAACATTTGAAAATCAGCGTGCTGGTGGCCACTGTCACTTAACGTGGCATCTTCAGGAGACACCTGACTTCCTCACATCTTGTGTTTTATAACAGCAATTTGATGCCGTCAAAAAGCATTTTGTACGTGAAGCTAGCAAGGTGTCGAGTGCCTGTGAGCTAAGCCCTCTTAAATGAACTGTCTAACAGCTAAATTGGAGACACCTTTCTTCCTTGCAGCTTCCTTTCCCAGGCTCTTTTCTAGATCATTTCCCCTTGGATAAAGAGATATATTTCTCCAAGGTCAGGCTGGGGAAATTCTCCCAAATACAAGGACAGTCTCACTTCTTGTGACTATTTTGCAAATCCATACATCGGCTCTTCTCCCTTGAACACTATTTTTGTTCAGCACCATATGTATCTATCCTGGTTTCTTTTACCCAGACCACCTCCAGCTGCAGCTTTAAATGTAGGAAAACCAATTCCACTGGAGAAATGCAGTTCCATGGAGAAATACATGTAAAGGGATGAGACTCTGCTATGGCAAATAATGTCTACCATTTATTATGTGAAAGTCAGTGATACACAGCAGCTGGGGCATGGTGATGGGAGGGGCAATGTGGATTCTCTGTGCCTGGAGGGACTGAGCTGGTGTCATGCTGTGGTGGCACTGCTGGCTCTTTTTCCTTCTAAAGTCCTGTCTCCCCCCTCCTTCATGCTAAGCCAGGGTGTGGGGAACTAAACTAGACTGGGGTACTGATCAACCAAAACTTTTTTTTCATAGCTGGATCAGACCCACATTTTGGCTGATCATAGGACTGTGGTGCCAACATTGCACAAAGGGGATGAAAGGCAAGGCTGAATATGCACTTGTTGCATTAAGCATTGAAAACCCACAGGCTTAGAAAAATGAGACTGCATAGATGGCTGTGAGCTGAAATCAGCTGACCGATAGCCTCTCCTCAATAACGGATGCACTTGATGTGCTCGGCTGTCATAAATACAAAGATTTCAGCTGTAATCATGTTTCATGGCTCCTGGGCCAGGATCTCAACACGGCTGATGGCTGGTTTCCAGTGCAAAGCACTCCTAATACAGCTGCAGGTGCACAGCAAAGAAGTGTCCATTAGATGGCAAGCTCCTCTCTGCCATGTGATGCACTCCAGCCATGTGTCTCTGCCCATCTGCCTGGCTCAGGGCATGTGTCTGGGGAAAACAGAGTTGGCAGTACCATGCACTAGGTGTGACATGGAAAAAAAAAAAATTCTTCCAAGGATTGTACATCAGTAAACATTTGGACAGAAATGTAAAATCAACGTCCTTGAAGGGAAGGGCCTGCCCTGGATCTGAGCCAACATCAGTTACAGGGGAGAGTATCTGGGCTCTAAGAGCCAGTCCCCATCTGCTCAGTGGTTTTCCTGTTCAGTTTTGGTGCAGGGTTTCAGCCAAGCTGCAATGGCTGAGAGCAGCTTCTGTGCAAACCCATGGCCTTGCAGACTGGGCTCCCCTAGGTACTGTCAGCCCTACTCCATAAGGACCCTGCAGGGCCACCACTGCCATCACTGCCAGGAGTCCTGACCCCCCTCTTACAGGTGACATGTCTTACACGGGCCATCAGACGTCCAGACCAATACATTTACCATGTTCAGACCACTCCATGGCCAGACCTGGCCTGAGCTGCCACTTTCCTGGGACATTCACACATTTCTGCATTACTCTGCTATGGCTTCTTGTCATCCATAAAACTCAGAATGCTTTGCAAAGCAAACCACATATCATTCCCCTTAGCATAGCCATAGGATTACGAGCCCTGGGGAGTCTGTGGTTGGCCCCAGCCCTGGAGTGCACTGAACACAGATGTTTCCTAGTTGGTCTCCAGGCAGAGCAGCCCCACATTGTTGCCTTCTCTGCTGTACCCCAAAAGCCAAGAGGGTGCTCTGGCAGCCTGCAGAAAAGCAGACAGGAGTCTCTAAGGTCAGCCCTCTCCTCACCACTTTCACCGGCCCTGAAATCCCCCCAGGGAAAAGCACCAGGCAAGGCTTTCATTTGCATTTGAAAGAAAAAGCCCTGTGCCCTGGTAAGCAGGAGAACAATTCAAAAGGGCTAGTGTAATTGCTTTGCCTTTTCCATCGGGGAAAGTTCATTGAAAGTCTGATCTCATCTCTCCCTCCTCCTCCCAAATCTTCCTCAGGAGGGATGTTGGGAGGGGTGTCTGCATCCCTGACATCCAGGAATGAGAGTCCCCCAGTGCGGTGCGGTGTGGTGCGTTCCCTCCAAAACGCTCAGGCTGTGCCAAAGCCCCAGATTTGCCATCCTACCTGAGAAGGACTTGGCACAAACACTGCCTGTGGGCTGAGCTGGTGAATGTGAGGAGAGCCTCGAGCACTCTGTGTGGCAGCAGGGTCACAGGAAAGCTTCTGCCTGGAGTCGGTGGCCAGAGCAAAGGGGTTATGCTGTAGATCAGTGGTTCTGGGACATGTGTTTCTGCCAAGTGGTCCTGGATTCCCCTGACTTGCTCTGCCAGGGTGTAGATTAACCCTGGGGACCTGCATGCTCTGCAAAACTGGCTGCACTGCTGCCTGGCTTGCAAAGTCTGGAACAAGATGATTTTCTAAGAGTACCTGGGATCACAGCCCGCCCTCTGCATCCACAGACTTCACAACTTCTAGTTCTTCTTGCTTAAAATGTCACTGAGTTTTCTTGCAGTTTAATGTTTTGATCAGGCTTATTTGCTCTGAAAGGCTACAGCAGTGACTCACTGTGATTTGGGAATCTCTCTTGCCAGTCCCCACCTGGACACATGCAGCTAATAAGGTTCACTATTTTCATTACACCCTGCTCTTTCTGCTGCTCTCAGCTTTGCCAGCAGCCTGACAGCTGCCAATGTTTCCCTTCAGAAAGACCTGCTCCCCGCCGAGCACTGACGGCAGGAGGGAGGGCTACAGGAGAAGACGAGGACTGGGGGAACATCCCTTTGCAAACTTCCTCTTGGCAAGGCAACACACGACTATCAAAGCCAGTTTTCATTTCGCAGCAGCCCTCCTCTGCGCATGAAACCCATGCATGGCAGGGAAAGACTTTCAGGGAGAAAGCTGTGCTATCAGTCCCAGGCACTTTGGGAGATGGGTGAAGAGCAGTGGGGATGGTGCTGTCTGAACAGACGTCCCTCAGGTCCCGAGTCCTGCCTGCAGTCGGCACCAGCTTCCCGCTGGGTGGAACAGTCCACAGCCATAGCAAAGGGGTCTTTCACTTTTCACATACAATCTTGCCTGGTCTTAGGGAGTTGGGGACTGCTTCTGAATTCTGGACCTAAGATTTTAATATGCCTTCCAATTTTTGGTGGCAATTATGAATTCATTAATTTAATAAGTTATTACTATTCATTAGTGCTAACAGATCCTGATTCTTGCTGTCAGTAGAATTTTTTTTTTTAACTCATCTAACTTTTGGCTTCACAAATTCCGGATTTTACATGGGTTTGGGTAAATCATAGAATAGTTTGGGTTGGAAAGGACCATCTAGATCCAACACCCTTTTTTCCCTTTTAATGCTAATGAATGTCTCTTGTTGTGCTAAGGAGTAATGAGGGGGGAGCAGATACAAGATCAAACAGATCTGATCTGATCGCAACTATATTTGGGCTGGAAATTAGGAGAAGGTTCTGAACAAGGCACCCAGTGAGGTTCTGAAACCCACCAGGTAAGAGGAAAAGAGGTGAGAAAAGTGATGCCTTTAAAGTGGGACATGGCAGGAAGATAAGAGACAGTTGCCTGTGATGGCAGCCTGCAGTGGCCTCAGCGACCCCCGATGATCCTTTTGAGCCTGATGAGCCTGGGACAGAGGATTGTCACAGAGGCAGCATCCCCTGGCACACAACTTGGTCACAGGGTAAACACTGGCACCTCTCAGCATTGCTCACTGGAGGCAGGCGGAGAACAGACCCTTGAGCGTGACTTGGGATTTTTCCTATTTCTTCTCTCCTGGATATTTTGCATTCTGCAAGTGAAGCAATGAATCGTGATTCATTAGCTCCTGACCAGAATGCAAAGGCTGGGTCTGGCAGTAATAAAAACGGGTGATGAAAGCGCCATAATTTCGTTGAGACACTCCCTCCCATGCTGTAGCTGTGCAGTGTTGGGGCTACAATGCCGCACTGCTTCCCAGGAGTACAGCGCAGCTCGGCAAGGTGCCACGGCCAGCAGTTCAGACAAGTTAGCATGGTGGGAGCTGACAAACAGTGAGTGAACATGGCATCTTACAAAGAATTTTACCACACTTGAAAAAAACCAGTGCCTTAAATCTTTAACACCCACCACTGAAACACAGCTGCTCTGGTGTGGAACACCGCAGCCGTTCAACAATTCATGACAAAGCTAAAAATGGATGAGAGGGATTATAGTAACCACGAGTACAGTTTGCTCCAGGACACAACTGCTGAGATGTCTATGCAGACGGCAACTCCCCAGACTCTCGGGATACAGGAGCATGATAGGGACTAAGAGCAGCATTTGCAAGTCACACTATGAATGATGCTTGAGACAAGAATTTCTCATTCAGGAACATAACCTGGGTGCTTAAGAAAGTCTAGAAGATTTCATCTAGTCTTTCTCTCTTCTCCCTCCCCTTCCCCTGCTCTCATGTCTCTCCCACTTCGCAAAAGAGCTCCTTTCTCTAGTATAACATGGGTTGCAGGCAATAGGGAGAAAAGCAGAGAATCAAGGCTGCAGGCTATTGAGTACCGTATGCATTGAGATGTGATCTGGCCCATGGCAGTAGCTGTCAGGACTTGTCCTCTCCTCTCCATCATATCCCCACCCTTGTGCAATGCGAAGCAGAGAGACAGCAGGGCAGATTATGGTACTGAGCTGCATCAATGCTTAGGGCAAAAATCCTCATTTCCTGTAGAGGTCAAGCTTGCTGGCTTGAGCAAGGCTGGTTGGGCTGAGCTGTGAGGAGCTGAGCTACAGGGTGGAGTGGACAGAGATGATGTACCTAAGAGGGGGATACAAAGGCTGGGTTACACAGGGAACCCCTGGATACTCATCAGGTGTTGGAGGGGCTCGGGCCAGGGCTTCAGGCAGGGGCTACTTGGTGGAAAGTGGCTCATCAGAGCCAGCAAGTCTCTAGCTGCCTGGGAAAGCGCTGCAGCAGCAGCAGCACCTATCTTTGAGGTTGCTGTAAATCCACAAGTCTAGCCTGCTGCCTGGTAAGCAACATGCAATCTATGAATGCAGCATTAAGCCAGATCAGGAGCTATAAAAAAGTATAAATTGCACACTGTATGCCCTCAGCCATCCACCCCAGACCTCTGCCAGAAGTGCCTGACCAACAATGAAGCCATGGTAAAAGGATCTTCAGCCAGAAAGCTTTGGGTATTGCTACCCCTCAACTTGCACTGCCATGGGTAGGTGCCTAAGCATTTACAGTGTCCCAGCTTAAGGCTGCCATATGAAACTATTCATATACACAGATACTCCCTGAGGCTGGGCAGAGGACAACTGTTCTTTGAAATCTTTGAGTTTTTCAAAATTGGCTTTTGTTCCTTCATAGGGGAAGAAAGAGTTATCTACTCACAGACCCCTCAACAAACATCTGCAGTAATGAGATAGGAAACAGGACAATGGCTGAAAGCAAGCTCTCCCCCAGCTCCCAATCGTGCCCAGCAAGCTGTCAAGGCTGCTCCCACCCTGCAGTGGGAAATCAGGGAAGCAAAGCCCAAATCACATTGTACTGGCTCCCCAAGGCCTTCCAGCTCATGGCAATGCCAGTGGGTCACATGAGCTGTGGCTTCCTCCTCAAGGGTCTTTTTGCCCAGAGCCTCAGTTTCTCTCCACCTGGTATGGTGGAGACTCCGGCTGGTCTCGCTGTGCTAGTGTGGCCTGGTTAGTCCACGGCTGTGCAGCGTGGGGACAGCTAAATACACCCCGGTGGGAAATTCCTGAACCAGCCTTAGCAATGGAGGGGGCATGATGTGGTGAGAGTGCATCGCTCCCCCTGCAATGCCAGATCTCTCCTTCCCCACACTACTTAGGGTCCAGATGTTCCCTGGCTCCTGGCACTCCACACTCTAGGTGTGGAGTTAGATGTTGTCATATGCTGCCTTCCTGCTCCAGCTCGGCCATCTGTATGTTGGAGATGGATCAGCCTGTGGGATGAGACGCTTCCATGCGCACCCTGTGGGCTTCCTAGGTATGGCCACCATCCAGTGCCATCAGCTGTCTCTCTGCTGGAGGCAGAAACATTGCCTGCTCCTGGGGCCAGGGATGAGGTAAAGCTGCTGTACCATGATGTCCTCCAAAGAGTTGTTACTTTCTCTGTGCTGATGGACCTGAGGACTCTGCAGCTGCCATGTCCCATCTGCCATCACAGAGATGCCAGCGGGTAGAAAAATGGGTTCTGGGGAGCAGGGAGGCTCAGGCAGTATCTAAGGTGAGGGTAGATGTGACGATTTGGAGAAGATGGCATCTCTTTGGGGAATATTGAATAAAGCCCAGTCCTGGGAGCACTCTGGGAGGTTCAGTGGAGATGCAGCCACTGGCCCAGGAGGGCTCTGCCACAGGCTCAGGCTTCCAGGGTCAAAGGAACTGCTGTGACATCGTGTTCCCCCTGCCGTGTCACAACATGACAACTGTGGCTGCACCTCTGCAATGTCAGCACTGCTGAGAGAGCAGAGAAGGAGAGGGGAGGCGGCCTGCAAGCTCCACCATCAGCACCCCCCTGTCAACATAAAATGGATACAGGTAGAGTCTCCTCTTGACCAAAGGGAGCTGCAAACAGCTTTCTGGCAACACCTGTTTCCTCCCCACCCTCCTGAAAGATTATTCACCCTCCTGTTATGAGCACAGGGCAGTGCCAGAAAGCTTAGCCATTTTGCTGCAGCCCAGCCGCGGTATTTGGCACGTGGCTGTGCACAGGGGATTTCATCCTGCAATGCCACCTCTGGGGATGGCCTGAGAGTGCAGAGGGGGAGCACTGATGGGACAGGGCCTGGCGTCTCTTCTGGAGAGCAGCAGCCACCTGCAGGGAAAATGGCTATGGAAGAGCTATCTCAAGTGAGTGCCAGCAGCTTCCAAAAAAACCAATCAAACAAATTCACAGGGAGTCCTGAATACTTCCCTGCTCAATTTTTCCTGCAGCAAGCATGCCAGGGAACTGTGCCTGCTAAAGAGCCTCTGCTGAGTGCTCACTCTACAGCAGCAGCTCTGGTTTGCAGGGAAGGTCTCAAGGAGGCTCTCAAGGGTGGCTTCCTGGAGAGCAGAAGGTCCTCTCAGCAGCAGCGCCTGCTCTCGTCGGGACATGGTCCAAAGCCATGAGGGCCCATTGCAGCACATGCTGAGCATCCAGGCCAGGGTCTCTGGGCCTAATCCAGAGACTGGGATTCAGGAGGAAGGTCCCACCACTGCCTGAAGGGAATCGTAAAGCAACCCCACTGAATATCTGCTTTTGTCTGAAGCCTCTGAAGATATGACCCTCCTCTTGTGAAGGGATCCTGAGATAACATGCAGTTTCTAACAGAGCTTAGTCTCCCTGCCTTTCTGAACTGGAGCTCTATGATTGTTTGGAAGACAAAAATAGCTGGTTCGTGAGGCTGCTTGTTGAATTGAGACAAAGGCAGGTCTGTCCCAAGGGTGTGGATGAAGACACTAAGGACTATTTCAGAGTATGCCATGAGGTAACAAAGCAGTCCCGTGTCTGGCTCTTCTAACTTTGCATGGCATTTCATGGGGCTCAGAATAACCTTCTTGTATCAAGCTAAACTCTTAGCAGGCTCAGAGGGGACTTCACCATGGTAGATGGAGTTTCCATGCGCAAGCATCTTCCCATGTAGACCACGCTCCATTAGAACTCATATAACTGTCACAGCACAGACCAACATCCCTGCTTGCACAGAGAAGCATCTTTGGGCACCTGTCATCTGTTTTCTCTTGTCATTGTTAACACAAGCTCCTTGCTGCATATGCAAAGCCGTGCTGCTCACCCACCAGCCCTGCACGGCACACTCCACACGAGCGTGTCCCCTCATCACAGTGACAAGATAGCCCTGGGAGAACCCAAACCATTCTCCCAACTGCTGTGCAAAGCAGTGCAGTGCCACTGGAGGCTGTGGTGCATGGCTGAATGTGGGACTTACTGCCAGGGGCCAGCAGCCCCCACCTGAGCTGGGCGGTCTCTGCTTCCCCCTTTGTGCTGTTGCTTTCAGCAGATCAGGGTTGGAGAAGCAGGTCCCTGATGAGCTCTGCATTTCAGAGTTCTGTGGCAATTCCCGTCTGTCAGCCACAGCCTTGGCCTGCTTCTGCCTGTCTCTCTCTAGTCACTTGTGAATTAAAAGCCCTTTCTGCGCTTTGCACACTGCAGTCTAGAGAGTTGCATCACTTCATTACCAGGGCTGAGGCGGGTTCTGCTCACAAACAACCCCCCCCCCAGAGCCACTCTTCCCTGCTTTGGGGGGTGGAGGAGGGACAGTTTATGCAGAGCACAGAGACATCAATATTTCAAAGCTCCTAATGCAATCTCTCCATGAACTATCTCTGCCGCTCTCCTGTGAATCCCTCTTGCTAGATGACTCATTAGCAGGGAAACCAGACAGGACTCTGCAGCATTCAGGTTGACAGCAGAGACCAGCGACATCACTTGGTCCCCATCAGGAAGTCAGTATTATTGCAAACTGCTCTTGTCTAGCAAAATCTTCACTTGCTCTGTACTGTGGGCTTTGCAGAGCTGTGTGACCAAAGTTGCCCCTGTTTCCTTGGTACCAGATCCCTTTTATGAGAGCAGCACTGTAATAAAGCTAGGCAGTCCCACAGATACGCTTCATGGTCTATTCACATTGTTTCCTCAGTTTGTACACTATGTTGTCCATGATATTCATGTCCCTTCCTACACAATATGTATGAGGTTGCTGTCTTTGATGCACCTATCCTGCACACACCTTATTATCTGCCATCTGTGACACATAGCTCTTGTCCCCATCCTCTGCATGTCTTGATGCCTCTCCACACATGTCCTGTTCAGATCCCCAGATCACCTGACGTCTTCTTGCTCCCCTTCCACACCATTTTTTCACTGAATGTACTTAGGAAGGTCTCTCTGCCTTTGAAAAAGTCAAAGTTGAAGATGGTCAAAGCCAAGATATAAAGAGCTGCATTTCTAGCCAAGATACCTCCAGGACAGAGGGACAAAAGGTTCTTACAGCCCTGTCATTTGTAGCTAAATTACAGGTCTGGTCCTGCTTAGATGGCAGCAGATAATAGTGTTTCCAGTAAGAGTGTGGACGATGGGTAATTTGTTCTGTGAATACTGGAGACAGGGTAGTTGAACTGGTCTGCTGGGCATGGCCAAAGTCCACCTCCAGGATTATGAAAGCAAACAAGACCTGTACATGCAAAGGATTCTGCCCAGCACAGACCAGGAGGTCCAGGCTGGACCTAACCACTGGGTATGACCAGGCGGGAACCACACAGCCCTTCACTGAGTGGGTGCTCTTGTACTCAAGGAATAGGTGCACAGTTATGTCCCCATTGCAATCTCAATTTTGCCATGTTTTTTGTACAATTTTTCTTCCCCTGAATATGCCATGTTTGAAAAACTAAAGGCTGCTACCAGCTGTATCCCAAGACTCTGTGGCCCAGCCTTGCTTATTTTTTCTTACAGGCATCAGCAGATGGAGACAGATTTCAGAGGCACACAGTCAATGTGGCAAAACCCAGCCAGATATTACTTCTGTGTATAAAATTGAGCTGTTCCTCAGCCCTGAGTACAGTGCACTCCCTTCCTCCTTGCCCTCTTATTTACTTGGACCTCTTGAACTGTACTTTCAAAGAAGAGATCAATTAGTCCCTGCTAAACTTCCCCACAGTCTCAATACTGCCTTGCTGGGAAATGCAGGGATGATATTGTGAGGGCAATCCCAGCACTCCTACCAAACCAGTTGGGTTTGCAATCAGTGCCAGTGATCAGGGCCTCTTTCCCTGAGGACAGCAAGCCTCAGAGACATAATTTCATGCTCTTACTGCCAGCTGCTTTGCACAATTTATCTTCTCATTACCTCTTTAACAGCATTGCTAGTCACTGACTGATCGAGGAAAATAACTCTTGTGATGGAGACATTGGCTTTGGAAATAAAGCAGTAAGTAATATTACTTTGCAGCAATATATATGCTAAGTTTCTGTAGCCAGTTCCCAGAAAAGATTGGGAAAGTGGAGGACAACAGGTTCCCAGTGTCCGGTGAGCTGCTGGTATTCAAAGGTATTTCTCTCTGGCTTGTATAAAGTCACTGTAGGGGAAGCAGCCTTATCATAGGAACAAAAGCTGGTTGGTTGGAGAGAAGCGAGAAGGGCTGATCTGAAATCAGTACCAGGCAGCACTTGCATACTACAGACTGCCATGTTAAAGCAGGTATTTTTCAGAGGATTCTGGTCTCTTGGGTACTTCCTAGATAACCTGCTGCCCTCTAAATGGGGTTAGAGGCCCCACTGTGACCTCCAAGGAAGAAGCAAGAAGAAATTACCCTGAGAACATCAGACACTAATGACTTGGCAAAAGAAGCAAGCATGTAGCTCATGCTGTATGCAGAAACACCACTCTACGTGGGACAGCTTTCCCCACATTCATCTATAGCCATGACATTCATCTGCAACCGTGCAGTAATAAAGGGAGCTTACTGTGTTGCTTTCTTGGTTGATTCTGCCACTATCAAAGTCCCTACTCACCCTTATAGTTTCTTCTCTGCATAAATCCCCAGCTTTCCTGGAACTCACAGAAACTCCTGCAAAGTTCAGTTCTTGAACAGCGCTGTAGCATGTTATGGTAGCTGCAGCTATAGTTGTGGGGTTTTATGAGGACTTTCTGGTTGTACTCCTTCTTCAAAGGTGCACCACTTTCTCCTCCTTACTGAGCAAGAGGGCATATCACAGGAGTCCATGGCTATGTGATTTGGCAAGGAACCAGAAATGCTTTGATTCTGGAGGCACTCTGTTTTCAGAAAAAGCCTCAGCATTTTCCCTGGGCAGTAGACACTTTTTATGGTAAATTTCACTTTGCTGTGAATTCGGCTTCCAATGAAAATAGTTTTACAAATATTACGAACAGCTCAGTGCACATCCAAGCCACTGGAACTGTAAAGGCATAAGGAGACACCTGTTTCCACGTGTGGGGAGTAGGCCACCAGCTCACTGAGTTGCTAACTTCCCTCCAAGGGCATCATGTCTTTCAGTTACAGCTAACCCAAGCTACTTGCAAAGAACAATACAAAGGAAAAGAGCCTGCATCCTATCTTTGAGCTTCCAACTCAGTAACCACTGTTTTATTTAAGATATTTAATGCTGAAATTGAAGTTCTTCACCTCATCTGTTTACTGTCCTGAAGGACTTGTCAGGAACTAGCAGACGTATCTGAGAAATACATCAGCCCTAATGACATGATAGTTGAGTTGTCAACTCATGATCAGTAGCCGATCCATGCTGCAGCAGGAATGCCTCAGGGCCTATGCAACCAGTAAGGTCGCTGTGAGGAGGGTTAAGAACAAATCTTTACAGATGCTCATAGCCCAGAGGCAGCTGTGGGTTGGTCTCTCCAACTCTACTCGGTGGCAACATGTGATACCTGAGCACTGGACCTTGACCTGCTTTGACAATGATGCTTTCCATCAGCAGCACTGCCACTGAGAAGATCAATATCTAGAAGCCAGCCATTTCTTTTTCAGGAGAGTGGTGGTCTGTGGGATATGCCACTCATTTCTTTGTGCCATGAAACAGGGATTAGTTACTACTTTTGCCAATCGCATCCTGGGCTGCATCAAAAGAAGTGTGGCTAGCAGGCCAAAGGAGGGGATTCTCCCCCTCTACTCTGCTCTCATGAGACCCCACCTGCAGTACTACGTTCAGCTCTGGGGCCCCCAACATAAGAAAGACATGGACCTGCTCAGGAGGGTCCAGAGGAGGGTCATGAAGATGATCAGGGACCGGAGCACCTCCCCTATGAGGACAGGCTGAGAGAGTTGAGGTTGTTCAGCCTTCAGAAGAGAAGGCTCCAGGGAGAACTTATAGCAGCCTTCCAGTACTTAAAGGGGACCTACAGGAAAGATGGGGAGGGACTCTGTAACAGAGAGTGTGGTGATAGGATGAGGGGTAATGGTTTTAAACTGAAAGAGGGTAGATTTAGGTTAGTTATTAGGAAGAAATTCTTTACTGTGAGGGTGGTGAGGCACTGGAGCAGGTTGCCCAGAGAAGTTGTGGCTGCCCCATCCCTGGAATTGATCAAGGCCAGGTTGGATGGGGCTTTGAGCAACCTGGTCTAGTGGAAGGTGTCCCTGCCTATGGCAGAGGGGTTGGAACTAGATGATCTTTAAGGTCCCTTCCAACCCAAACCATTCTATGATTCTATGTTAGTGCAAAGAGCAACCAGCCAATGCCAGGGCCCAGTGTGCTAAGCACTGTGCAATAACAACCTTCCAGTCTAAACAGATGAGAGAGATGATGGGTAGTTTAGCAATGCACATGTGAACAGCCTAGAAAATGTATATGAGTCCTGAGTCCAGCAGGTGCTTTGCTAGGTCAACATCTAGGCTACAGCAGGGAGAGCTTGAGAAGCACTCTTGCCATGAGGGATAAGCCCAGCTGTTATATTGCCATGTCTCTGAAAAGGGCATTGTCTCAGTCACTCCAGCTTCCTTTTTTTAGGAGGAAAAAACATACTGAATAAAATATAGACACATCAGCAAAGATGCTGTTGGCATAGGAGTTCCCCTAGCTCCACTTGGTCCCAGCTCTCCAAGCTTGTCTTGCTATATTTGCTTCCACATGTTCCCCACACACTGGTGTGTTTCATTCCCTGAAGTAAGGTGGGAGCTGTCACAAATCATTACAGCATGCACATCTCCATACCTCCCTGCATCCCTTGCAGGGCTGTTGGCACTGCTTGTCACTATGCAGTAGTTTACTCAGGCAGACCCTTCGGATTTTCCTGCACTGTGCTGCTATAGAGCTGCTGAAGGTGGTGGGTGGTCTGGAGACCCCAGGGTTGTTCACTGGATTGGGAAAAGGTTGGTGCAGTGAAAAACGTCTCTGCCTCCCAGCTGGCTATGACAACGGCTCAGGTCTCATCCAAACTTTATTTACCCGCTGGTTTCACACTCCATATCTAGTCCCTACACAGAAGCCTGCAAGAGAAGAGCTTGCCACATTGGCATGGTCTCAGACTCTGGAGGGGTTGAACGTGGGCTGGGCAAAGGTCTCCTCTGTCCAATATGTCAGCAGTTATCCCAAGCTCAATTCCTCGCAAGTCTGTCATAGCTGCTTTCACCCCATCAGAGAGGTGGGCTGCACCCAGCAAGGTGGGCAGGCAATGCCCCCGTGCACTGCTCACTTCACAGCAAGAGCAGAGCCTCCTGGCTTGGGAGGCAGCTTTTGAAACAGGGAGGCCATGTATAGCTGCCCTCCCTGAGTTGAACTGCTGCTCCTTGAGACAGAACCATTACCACTGTACTCTTTGCCTCAGCAATCTTGAAAACAAAGTCCTTAGGGCTCAGATGTAGCTTGTGCTGAAGAGGCTGGGATGTCCTCTCAAAGCTGGTGACCCACTTCAGCATGGTGCCAAAGCACTGGTGCAGGCGCTACGTCTGAATCCTTGGCCAGCACCTCCAGCATGATCTTGCCCATTAACTCTGCATAAACAAACAATCACTTATAACGTCAGGGAAAATAATCTTACCCATAATCACTGATTAGAAATGTTTGCTTATGGCTGGATATTTATAGCCTACAAGAGGTAAATGTCACCCTCATTGCCTACATTGCATGGGAGATATTGTTTAATTAGCAATCACAGCCTCTGGGCTGCTGCTGTTTGGAACGGGAGATGAGTGCTGCTGTGCTTTATTTACCCTTCCTTCTTCTTCTCCTGTTCTTGTTCAGGAGTGGGAGTGGCCTTTCTTATCTGCAGTTTCTCTCAGACCCACAGAACAAGCAGGGCACTGTTTTGAGATGCCCTCCTCCAGGATCTGTTTCTCACACATAACAACCACAGCCATCTTGCTCAGCCTCCAGCTGTGATTTATGCCGCATTTTGTGACCACTGTGCCAAAGCCCTCAAGTTGCTCAGCCACAGCAATCCAGCAATGTTGTCCTTCCTAAGGACATTTTGGCAAGAGGGTGAAAGAGATAAGAACAGTAAGTTCATACAAATGGAAATGCCTCAACCTTCCCAAATTTGAGGTAGACTTAAAGGCAGGTAGTTCCTTAAGGAAGCCATCTGAGAGTAGCAGTTAGACTAGACCACAGTGGGGAATGAGCTGGAGCAACCCTTGCTCGAAGGAGACCAGTTGTGAGCTGGGCTCTGCAACCCCATGCTAATGGAGGGAGTAAGGGGACTGAGGGAGCATGGTTTAAAGCCAGAGACAAAGGCAGAGGTACCTGAGGTCCTCACACATATAGAGAGTTTGACAGGACCTAGAAGAGTGGATATGAAGAACCTTTGAAGTCTCAGGATAATCTCAGTTTGTTATGAGATCATGTAGGTACCTGTACTTTGCACTTCAGCCTTGGGTAGGATCAGTAGTGAACAGGACATGCTTTTGGGCTTTTTTCTCAGCATCCTAGATTTACTGTCCTTGATGTTTGTTGAACACACTCAGAGCTACTCAAATCCCTCAGCAGCTTCTAAAGACACAGCCTGTGATTATCTCATCTCTGCAGACAGGAAGTTTGTACATGCTCTGACAAACCGAACTCGGGAGCAACAATCTGTCAGGAGGAGTCTGCTTCACTCTCACTTAGACCTTGGCAGGGCTGAGTTTCTTGCTTCTGTTGGTATTGCTGGGATGCTCCTAAAAACCCCAGCTATTTCTCCTTTTTTTTTTTTTTTGTCTAGTGTAGCCAAACATGTTGTCTTCCCATTCTTCTTCTGCAAAGACTGAAAACTAGTGACAGAAGTGTCCTCACAGCATCCTTATCGCCAGGGCAATATCTCCTACCAGCTAGACCCAGAGAGGCCACAATATGTTGCAATGATCAATGGGAAGTTCATGCCACTCTGTTAGCCATCAGGACAAGAGGGATCTGAACTCGGCACCAAGGAGACCGTCCGTGCTGCTCTGCTCCTGTAGTGGAGGAGTAGTGAGCTGATTTGCAGAGGTGCACAAGGGCCTTCTGCTGGCAGACAGGTTCGCAAGGCAAGAGCACATCTGTGCATTGCAAAGCAGCTGATCTACTACGCTACCATGCTGCTGTAGCCCAAATCTAGGCTAACCTGGGACTGCTGTGGTACAGAGGCACTGCTCCACCACACCTGCCTACAAGAGCCCGTGCTAATGTGGGGAGCACCCCCAGAGCCCGAAGGAGATCAGAGCTGTTCCATCTGTACAGGTGATGTACAGGCAGTGTGCCTGTCAACGTGACACTGTTTCTGTGTGACATTGCAGGGCTGCACAAGCGAGATGCATGGACCTTATATTTAGGTTCTCAGTTGCAAGTGCAGCCCTTTGGTTGTGCATTATCTTCTGGGAAAAGCCTTTCTTGTCTCTGGCCAATGCTCATACCTTCCTATGCTGTTTTCAGTGTAACTTTAGTCACTGCCTCATTTCCTTTGTATTCCCAGACTACCTACCCAGGAGACTGGGAGGAATGTATTTACACTGGATAGAGATTTACTAGGCAGTTTTATGAGGCTGTAACTCCTTCAGCCACCTCCTCGACTAACATATGCTGTCCTATTACACAGCACAGCTTTCCCCTTTTCAGATCAGGCCTTGAGATGGCTACTCAAAATGAATCTGCCTTCCAGCTGACTGCACTTACCCAGACCAAAACATCTAGGGAATAGTACTGTTTCCTTCCTAGCAGTCACGATCAGTGCTATAAAGCATGGAGGTCTATGTGGTATGGAAGTCCCAGGTCCTTTGTGGTAGGCAGAAACCTTATGCATTGATGTCTACTATCAATTGTTTTAAGAATGGCTGAAATGAATTTATTTCACAGACAGCTGACATTTAAGAATGTGCTGGGCAAAGATGTACAAGGAAGAACTGACTTTACACTTTCCCCATTGCTTGTTAAGTCTGGATATTTACAGGAATCACCTCCCATAATTTCAGCCATCTGGAAGTCAGACGAGTTGCTTGAGCTCTGAGTTATCGAAGAAGATGGCTGTTCATATTTCTGACAGCATTTTGAAGAGTCAGGATGAAGAGTGGCTGGCACGGGCCTGTGATAATGGAGCAAGTGGAGTCTTTGTCTAGTCTCAGCTTCCCTGTTGCTCCACGTTCTCCATCTCTGCAGCCTGCCATGTGAGCACTAGAATTGCACTTGGTTTACACCACATAGCTACTCCTTTGCTAGACTGCAGCATATCTGAGAAAGTAATTCTGCCTTTCTATGTAGAAAAGGTCTGTTAACAACCTTTCATCTATAGAACAACAGGATCTTAGTTCATGCCTTTGCTGTACTAATCCTGTACAGAGATAATTCATTATTTGTTAGCCACACTGACTGCCAGATTCCTGCACAAATGCTCCACATCCCAGTTCGAGTGAAAGGTCTTACAGCAAAGAGCAATGGGATGTATTACTATTTAGTTCTGCCAGGATGGCGAAAGGTAGCGCAGATATTCTTCAAAAGACAACAATTCCTAGGGAGCCCTGGGCTGCGAGGAAAGCTGAGCTAGCTGGTTCAGTGTCTGAACTAGTCTCCAGTGGCCTTGGACCTTGAGAAAAATGGTACAGGCACATGAATGAAGAAGCAGACACATCCCCACCACATAGAGGGGACAGGACTCTGGGGGAGCAGAAGCACAGGCTTATGAACAAGGGATCCCATAGGATTACAGAGAGGATGTTTTGGGGAGGCTGTGGAGGGAACGAGGAGGTTGGCATTTGCAGAGGACCAGTGGTGGATTTAGCTGCTGCAGGTTAACCATGCTACTGGTGGTGGGGTTTCAGCTTGGCTCAGGCACACAGAGGGTTTCTTGGTTTTAGGAAGGCTTGGGACAAAGGGGAGCTATGCAGGGGAGAGAGGCATGATTAGCAAGTCGACAGGTATAACAAAGCAGGAGTTGCAGACTCAGAGACTAAGCAGGGGTGGTGCACACACAGGTTTATAACAGGAGAGAAGGACTCAGCTGTGCTGGTGGAGGCACAGGTGCTTGGGTTGTGTAGGCAGATGGGGTGCAATGATTAAAAAGGCAGGGTACTAAGAGGAGTTACCTCACTTTAGAGGAGTAAACCAAGGTTTTGGAGGGAGGTGGGAGTTGGTATTGCCCTGGTCAGGCAGGGAGGCTGTCATTATTTTGTGGGATGGGGACAGAGTAACAGGAGTTCACAGGCAGCAGGTGAGTAAGAGAGGAAACCACAAGCTTGTGGGGTGGTTACATTGATGGGAAGGGGCTTACCACCTTATTGGTACATGGGAGCTGCAAAAGCACTAGGTCTATGTCAAATTATCCAGGTCACTGAAACAGTTAGGAGGTGCTGGAATATGCTAGAAGGGATCTAGTGCATTTGTTCATCCCAGGCACAATGTTAGAGACTGGAAAACCACGGTCTTGTGAGTTACTGAGGGAAAGAGGTCAGATCAGCAGCTGGAGTTCAGGGGTCTCAGAAAATGCAGGTACCTGCACAGAGAAGGTGCTAGGGCCTGGAGATAGCTGGTCCTCTGGTGTAGGGCCTGGCTGAGCTGACACTGGGGGAAGGTGAGCAGAAGGCTGCCCGTGGTCAGGTGTGGCTGGAGAAGCTGTGGATCTGAGTGCACCATCCATCTTGAAGTGCTTTGTTCTCACCTTTCCTAAGCCTCAGCTGCTAGCTGATGGTCACGGGCTTGATGGATCTTTGGACTGTCCTGGCATGGCCACTTGTGCCAGCACTTCAGCTGGCTCACTGTTAGTGATTTAACATCTGAGAAGGAAAGCAGCCGACAGAGAGATGAGCTGAGCCACTCAGTAGCAACACTTGGGGAAAGGGATAGCATTCAAGCAGCTTACAAGTGGGTCAACAGCAAAACTTAACACAGATGTATATAATCTTCTTCACGTGAGTTGAGGGCTATGCTTAGCCTGCCAGGCTGTCCACTGGGGAAAGACTGATTTTTTTGATACAGTTAGTTAATTACAACCTATCAGACCAATACAGATCAAGACACCTGCATCCTCTATTAGTTGCGTCAAACATGCTTGATACAGTGCAGAGAGCTGCAGGTGAACTTGGGTGTAACTGGCAGCTCCATGTCCAGATGTGCTTTTAGTAGGCTTCAGGGTGAGAAGCAGTACATAGCTGTGCAACAGATGCCCTATGAGGTAGAACACCAGAGAGGTTAGAGCTAAAAGCCACAGGGTGCTTTTGAGTGATATAGCCCTGAGCACCAGAATGGCACTTCTTTCTATTTACTAATGCATTTGGCTGTCTCAGTAGACAACAGTTGCCTTGTGTCTTTTAAATATGCTCTATTAACTGCCATCACATTTTATCACTCCTCTGGCAATATCCAGCAACACCTCTATAATTTATTGTCATTAGTTTTATTCACAACCATCACAGAGGTCACAGCATGGAGGGAGAAGAGCACTTCATCCATTTCACCACTAAACATGCTGGAATAATAGCTTTTCAAACAGCTGATGTTAAATAGAAATGAAAAGATAATGAATAATGAAGAATAAGGGAACTGACCTTTTTCAAACAAGAGGCTCTTTCAGTATCATGACACTTGGAAGTTGGGTGAAATGAACCCTGACTTCCAAGTCTATGCTTTCTGACACCTCTGATGCAGACATCTCCCTCTGAGCTGGTCCACTCAGGCTGCCTTTGCAGGCAGGAGGAGAAATTGGAAGCATTTTTCAGATGTGTGTTGAATGGTACCTTAGAAACGCCTGTTTCTTTCTGGTAACTCTGAAGAGAGCCTGGAGGATTGTCTTAGATGGAGATATCTGCATGTGGCCAGATGCTTCTTATGCATACAACCTGTACTTAGTGGCTCATAAGCTCAGAGGAATGGAAATGAGCTTTGCACACTCTCCCAGTTGGTTTGCTGCTCCGGATGACTCTATCTGATCTGCAAAGGGGCCCTGCAGAACTCACTTTCTGACACAGGGACTGTGGAGTTTACTGTAGATATCTTTCCAGATTGTGGACTGTGTCTTTTTGTACAGAAAACAGACCACAAACGGGGAGATGTGTGACAAGATGGCACCCTAAGATGTAGTCAGGATGCAGCTGGATTCACACACAGACTTAACAGCTGAGCAGCATGTCCAGGACCCACTGTTGAAATGATTCCCATGTGGCCCAGGTCAGAATGAAAGTCCTAAACATGCTACGTGTGAGAAAAACCTGGAATTTCCATCACATGAAAAATTCCAGATAGTGACTTTTTTCTCCCCTGTATAAAGGCCTGTAGAAGAGAGGAAGATACAGGACACCCAATCACACAGATGTCAAGAGATATTTAGGATTAAATAATTTAAACAAATATGTGGGTTTTCCCATGAGGCAAAGTGAAAGGGGTAGGGGGAAGGAGGAAAACCAAGCTGTTCCTGCAGAGAGCAAACACTTGCTCTTCTGTATTCGAAGGGAAAAGAAGCACCTCAGGTAATTCCTGCTGTGGCTGCCACCCCAAATCTAACACACCTGTGGGCCAGGGCAAAAGAGGAGTCTGACACAAAGCTTGGCAGTTTGATAAATGAAGAACCTGTTAGTTCTGATACATCTTCAGCAGAATTATGATTTTTCCTTCCTGGAAATCTGCTTGTCTGTCTCTGTAACTGAGAGGCAGAAATGACGATGGCCTAAACAATGAATAATCTCAAAGTGGTTTGGTTTTGACCAATCCCCAGAATTGCAGAAATTTGGCCTAACAGAAGTTTTTTCTACAGAACGTAAGAAAAAGTGAAGGAAGTGTTTCTGATACTCTTGATCATGCAATGGATATTTCTGAGGTTTGTATAGGTCCATGCAACTTTCTCCTTCCAAAACCTGATGGTGCTTCAGCCAAAGGGCTGTATCAGAGCCATTCAGCCACATAGGCCATGGCCATCCATGGCAACAAACTTCACCATCTGCCCTCCCCCTTCACATTTTGGATCCTGAGCTTGTTGTGTGCTAAAACTGAAGTCAGTCTTGTCATGCTTATCAATCCTGAATAAATGTCCAGGAGATGGAGAATCAGAGCATTCCCTGCATTGAAATGAAAACTGTAGGGTATCCTGATCTGTACGACTAATTAACTTGCTGATAAATTTGAAAATATATACAGGGAGCTCATTAAGGGGAAAAAATATCTCAAGAATGGTGTAGTTCACAAAGCTCAACCCCAAGTTGAGAAACAATGGGCATTTCAGCAAGCCATACTAAATGTCGCCATGGAAGACACCAAAGCAGCAACAAGCAGTTTCATGGAAAAAACAACCTAGACACAGAAAGACTCCTGGGTCACCAAGGCTCCTCCACAACCAGATTCTGCTCCAATTTTCTTTGGAAGAATGTTTCTTCCAATTTTGATTTCTCTAGTCTTCAGGATTGTCTGGTTCTTGCCACAATATCCAGATTTTGGCTGTATTTACAGAGCTCCCCAACCATCTGTTATTAGCACTTTACATAATTTATTGAGATTTTCAAGAAAAATATTAAATAGGATTGGCCTTAAGCTTAGCCCTTTAGGAGCTCTGGTAACCTCCTTCCAGCCTGACTCTTCCCTTTAACACAAGCCCTTTGCTGTCTTGTCTTTACGCAGTTCCTCCTTTCCCTTATAATTCTTCTCTAATCCTCACTTTTCTCTAGCATCACTAATCAGTTCCTCATGTGACACCATATCGAATGCTTTCTTAAAGTCCACAAAGATGGTATCTAGCATGTTTCCTTTGTCTAAAAACTCCATTACCTTATCAGAGAAAGATATCGGATTAGCCTGCCACAATCTCCTTCGGATAAAGCCATGCTTCATTCTAGCCCATTTCCCACTTATATCCATGCCTTTAATTATTTCTGCCTTCAAAATCTATTTCAAAGTTTCCATCAAGATGAGTTCATCATTCAGGCTCCAAATCACGCTGTTTGTCCTTTCATACCAGGACCCTATGACCATGGGAGATGGCATCTATTTTATCCCCAGCAAGGGTACATCTGAGTGGGGTGTGCTCCCTTCTGGGCTGTGGGGCTTGGGATCAGGAGGGGAGATCAAACCTCCCAGAGGTTAACCAGTAAGGCACAGCTGAGAGGAGTTTCTGGCAGGCTGGGTAGCAGTGACGGCTGGAAACAAGCTCACAGACTGACCTCAGATATGGCACCAAGACACGAGCCTAAAAGAGTCCTTTAGAGGGCAAAAGATCCCTTAGAGGCACTGTGTAAAGTTTGCTACTTCTTTCAGGCAACTGGACTGAACAGGTCTGACTGAATGGACCTACCTGTCCCAGTAGCTGCTCAAACAAAACCCAATTTAGTTGGTTTGGAAGCTGTTTGTCTGATTTGGCCAGCTTCCTTTAAGGAAAATGTCTAAGGAGATCCACCTCAGAGCTGTGGATGGGTAAAGGACCCAACAATAAATTGCCATTCTCCAAGCATCTAGCAATTGGCCTGATGTGAGAGATTCATAACCCCTGCAGTCTACAGAGCTGCTGCTTGTTTCAGAACCTGTGGTGAAATACCTGGTGCCTCTTGGGGTTGTGCATTAGCTCCTGGAGTATTACCTCTTCGTGGTTACACTTGCTCTGTCTCTGTCCCTGTCCCTGTCCTTGTGTTCCTACTGTTCATTCTGTTTCTGATATCTTGGTCAACATCCACATCATTAAAAATGGAAGACAAGTCCTCCTTTTATTTTGGAGTCTTACCGAGTACGGCTTTAATTTAGCATCCCCCTCATTTTGCAGTAGCCTCACTTACTCTTTTCTCATTCTCATTTCATTTACATAACCAAAGAGGTTTTTTCTCTTTGGTTTAACATGTAACTCACTTTGACACTTGACAGTTCTTCCTTCATCACTGTGCTTCTTGACCTCTAAGATGTACTATTTTGCTGATCAATCTCTTTTAGCTTGGTTTCCCAAGGAAAAAAAAGGGTTTCATTCCCCCCCTTCCTCTCCTGAAATAACTTTCAAACCCAATGGCCAAATTCAACCCCACCTGAAAGGATGGTAGAAGCACCTATGATAATTAAGACTCTCTATGTTTTTTCAAAAATTATCAGCTGAGTAGATAAGAGAGATTCAAATTAGTGTCTCCACTGAGGGAAAAGGAAGCATCTCTCAGCCATTATACATTCTGTTTGGCAGCTGCCTTCTTGTCAGTCGGACCATGCCTCCCAGCCAGCCTGCTCTGCCTGCAAAAGAGCATGAGTGTACCTTCAGGCTATCCACAGCTTGTTCAGAGTCTTGCCGAGTGGGGAGGATATAACTGGTATAGCAGAGTTTGTTTAAGGTTTGGGGTGGGGGTTTCTGTTGTTGTTTAGGTTGTTTTGTGGTGGGAGGGTGGGTAGATGCAGTGCAGGAAACAGAACACATATCCATACACAGCCATACTTTCCTGGTTGCACTGCTTGCAGAACAAGTTGCTCTCCTTCCTTCCAGGCTGTGCTTATTCCTAACAGGCCTTTTCTAAATTCAGTTAATTGTGGAGCCCTCTTCCCTGAAAACCTTGCCTGGATACCGACTTCTAACAATTTTATGCCTGGAAGTCCTAGAGCTCTTCTGGCTTTGCTAAACGCTTCCCTGAGTTTATAAAAGCTTTCCTTTTTGAACTGAAGAACTTTACCCACAGATCCATCCTTTGTCTTATTATTTAATTTCAGTTGAAAACTTTTATGATCATTCCACCCAAGGTCATTTTGTTCAACCTGCCGTTTGTAATGCCTCACAACTCCTCAGTGTAAGTATTGCCTCTTGCTTATAGAGTGACTGCTTGGCAAAGAAACTCATGAGTTATCATGTCCAAGACACCAGAGATTTATCACTGTGAGTTGTTCTTGTTCTGTAAATTATTATCTAAGAAATTAAGATCCCCTCATGATGACAAAATTCCTCCACTAACACTCCATAAATGTTTACCCATTTTACATCCCACTGGTGGGGGGGGAAGTGAGTGAGCGGCTGCGTAGTGCTTAGTTGCTGGTTGGGGTTAAACCGCAGCAGTCCATAGTTCTGGAAGCCTGCACACTGAAGAACCGGTTTCAATCACTGATCCTCCGTGTTTGTTAACTCTGTCAGCTCCAATTCCACATCTTCACAATAGCTATGTTTCTCTTTTTTTTTGTTGCTGCTGTTTACACACTAATGCTCCAGTCCTGTTATACTGATCCATTTAGGTGCTCTGACATTTTTACTACTGTTCAGACTCCTGCCTTGTACTTGTCCTTTCCTTTCTTCACCGCATGTCCTTTCACCAAGATTCCTGCTGTCTTTGATTACCAGACTTCCCTTTTCCTGTGTACTATTACTAGATACAGAGAACGCATGAGCCTCTCCCAGGTTTTGCCCCTCATTTTTTCCTCAATCATACAAGCTTTCTCCTCAAGTGAAGCCCATGCTATGAGCAGTATTTTCTTCTGTGAGTTCCTTCCAGAGAATGAACATCCCAAAGCCTTTGTCTTAGCACCACCTTTTAATCCTCATTATTTTGTCCTTTTTTTCCCCTGTGTCTCAGGAGATCCTACAAATCCCAGAGAAGGTTACAGAAAGTTTTCCCTCATCTGGCAAATTCCTCCTTTATGTATTTAATTGGGAATGCAGCAGTGTCATTTGCCTCAATGAAAAGGATGATCTGGATACTTCCTTACAGTCCCTGATGCTTTTTAATGCTATATTTACATCAATATATTTACATTCCCTTCAACCCGATTTCTTCTTGTATGAGTCCCACCAGAAGTTCTTAATAAGGATTCCCTGACCACACAGACCTTTCTACGGTTGTGTGTTTCCAGCCTTCTTCCTTTGCCTTCTGTCTGAGAACACTCTCCTTTCTGCTCTCTTATTTAATTTTCCATATACTCTGCACTCTGTTTTGCTTGGATTCCAACTTTTCTTACTTTTACCGTCCCCTTTTATTTTTAAAGGATGAGATGCTCCTCCCTGCTCCACAGTCACCTCATCTACATTTGTGCTGATTTCTTTTGCATATTCATTGCTGCAGCAATTCTGTACCTTAGACCTGTTTCTTTACCAGCATCTGGCCTCTTGCTCTGCTATGTGGCCTCCAAATTTTCCTGATCACCTTATTTCTGCAAACTTTGGCTTTCTTGGACAGTAATTTCTACCCTGTCTGTCACTTCCATGTTAAATTTATCATCCTGTCTGTTTGCAGCCCTTGTCTTTCACCAGCTCAGTACGTATTTGACCTTGGAGAGCTACCCCTCAAGAATAATATGTGTTCAGTCCTCCTTTTCAGTGTCTAGCATTCTTCTGAACACTAATATTGCTTTAACCCATCACCACTGCCTTGCCTTTTTTTGCTTTAGTCTATGGAAGATAGACTTCCTGAAGTTCTCTGAGTGTTTGAATTTCCAAACTTTTTCCCAGTGCCAGCCTCAACTCATCGTTTGGCTGGTCCATGACTCAGTGTTCAGTTCTTCATATAATACTTCACCCACATCAATAATACATTCTGCAAACTCATTGATTAAAGACTGGCCTTTTCCCATTAAGGACAATTTCAGCACAAATATCTGGGGTTTGGGTCATGGTGCAACCTTTTTCATTGTATTCTGTACAGACCAAGGTCTATAAATTGAAGGCAACACATAACAAGGATGTGACAACGAAAAAGCTCTCTTAACCTTAGCTTTACCAGATACTGTAAGCTACAGAAAAAAGCTGAAAAAACACCTTCTAATAAAAGGCGTTGTCAAATACCACAGCAATTCTGGCTTCTGAGGACTTCATCTAATTGGATTAGTCTCATTCTGGGAAACTGATTGGACTTGACTCTGGCAATTAAACTGAAGTCCACTTCTACACCATATGGCAAATTACTTGGGTCTTTCTTCAGTCATCAGATAAAGATACTCTTCCATTGCTCATAGTTTTATGGAGGACAATTCTCTCGAAACAGTGCTTCCAAAAAGTAACCTTTTAAAGACTGGACCTGGAATAGTGTAACTTGCACAAGTAGAAATGGAAGTTGTAGTGCAAAATTTCTCCCTTCTGCAGCCATATTCTATGAAGGGCTTTCCAGCCTCCCCAGCAATCTAGGCTTGCTAACAGAGGCACACATATAAGAAAAGCAGAGTGCACTCAGGAGAGTTAAAAGCCTCATGGTACAAGTGTCAGATATTTGCACCCTTAACTGTGGGCTAATGAAGTCTTTAGCCTGCAAACAGAGTGAAAATCTGAGTCAGGGCTCCCTAATCATTCTATTATCAGTGCACAGATCAGAAGCTGCTCTCTCCACCTCCCTTTTGACATGCAGACAGCGATTAGGGAAGCTCTTAGAATGAAATTGGTTCTGTTGCGCTGCTGTGGGATGAGATGAACGCCCCACAAGAGATGCATCAGATGGCTGTGATTCTGCGTAGCTGGAGCATTAGCTGGATGCCCCAGTGCACGCAGCGGCACCGTGCAGGCTGGCAGGGAGGCAGCACAGTTTGCATTGTGCTACAAAGCTGAAAAAAGGGTGAGGCAAAGACAAAGAAAAGCAAAGGAGTCCATTTTTCATATATATTTGCCTAATTTACACCCAGGGTTTTCAGCCTGGGACCTCATGTGGGCAGATGTGCATGGGTATTTTGTGCAGAGGATTTGGTGCTGTGATTAGTGTTGTGGAACTCATGCCCTGAAGGATCCTGTTGCAAGTAACTTGTTTCCTTTCTTTGCTTTAGTTTTTTAAATAGGTGCTAAAATTCCTGAAAGTGGTGAGCAGAAGTTGGGTTTGTAACGCCCTGCCTTCCCTCACAGCTTCAAATCCTTGCTTAAGGGGTAAGTAACATCAAATGCTTATGAAATGCCTCTGGCTGATACAAGACAAGCCCTCAGAGAATGGATCTCACTGCTCCTTCAACGAATACTTTCCTGATGTTTGGTGCATTTCAGCAGCCAAAGAAAGGTGAGAGATGTGCCAGCACCTGCAGCAGGGCTGCATTTTGTGAAGAATCGGGGAGTTATGCAGATTCAAGAGGGAAGCTGAGGCCCTTGCAGTGGAGAATTGCGGGCTGTAATTATTTCCCAATTGGTAATTCGGATGTGTTGCCTTGGAAAGCAGCAGATGGTAATTACATTCCATTAGATGTTTGTATTTACCGTGGAGCTGTTTCAGTCCTTTCAGTATGGGGTGGAGCTGGGGCCTTGCTGAATGGGCTGGCTGACATGATTACCAGCCGTCAGAGCCATCACAGTGGTTGATATTTGTTGAGGAAGTGCATGAATGCTTCCACCAAGCAAGATAGGCAGGGATAGGAGCCACCCCCGGTCCAATTCAGGGTTCAGTCCTTGGGAGGAAGAGCAGAAAATTGCAGTGAAGCATGAGAAGGCTGAAGCATAAGAAGCCCTCCTCTGTGGCTAGGGACACAATGCTAAACCCTGTCTTGTAAACTTTATTCCTCTTGACTCCCATATTAACGTGCCTTTCTATTCTTCATGTGCTACACAGACTTGCATTCTTACCATCCTGACTACATGACCCAGTGTAAGATATAGTCCTATTCTACTGCTTCCTCATGGCACAGACATTAGGTACCTGGCACTTTCTAAGCAGCACTCTGTTCTTTCCTGTGCTCTTGAGGTGGACAGTGTTGCTGCAGGGGTAATACCATTGCAGAGTTTCTGTTATGAATGTGTAAAAGAAGTCTTTATGTCCTTATTTTCAGAGGTCTTCTTCCCAGCTGGAAGCCTAATGTGGCACAGGAGATTGTCAGATACTTTCTCACACTGCAGGGGCCCTCCAAAGGAGCTTTTCTCAGTTTGGGAGGCTCTGCTTCAGAAGACCCGTCAAAGTCTGTGTTTAAGAATCTGAAACTCTCTGAAAGGTTCAGCAGGAGTTTCCTACCTTTCACACTCTTTCTTCTCCATCTTAGCCAGGAAAATTCAGCTAAGATTGGTTACATCACAACTCTTAACTTTTTCTGTAAGATGGTCCACTTCCCATTTAGCAGCAGATATAAGAATGTCCAGAAAGGGTAGGTCTATACTGACCTCAGTATTGTCCAAAAGGTTCATTAAAAAAGGTTAAGTTTTTTATGAAAAATATGTCTCTAACTAAATGAGTGGTAATTGCTCAGGCCTGAGAATGCAGAATAGGGCCTGAGAAGAGTCAAGGGCAGCTTGAGAGAGAGTAGGAAACAGCAAAGGGGAGTAAGTTTGAGAAAATATTTCAAGAACCTCAAAGGAAGTAGCACAGATTGCAAATACTTGCTATGTAAGGAAAGATGTGCAGTGATCATGGGTAAGCAAATCTTGAAATACAAGGGAACAACAAATTTGACACAAATCTGCATATGTGCCTCATGAAAGAATCACCCTATAGATCTGTAGGCAACAGAGACAGCGGGAGTCCTGCATATTCAGGGGAGCGCAGCAGGAGATCTGGGTATGTCGGCACCACAAGGTCATAGAGAAAGCAGAGGGTGTTCAGAACAGCCACAAAATGATTGAAGGACAAGATAAATAGGAAAGATTAAAGGAACTAAATTATGCATGGGTTGGCCAAGCAGTGATTAAATAGCCAGGCAAGGATCAAAACTGTTTAGTGTAGTCTGATGAGGGACAGCCTAAAGGTAAAAGGTGAGACTGATAGTGGAAAATGGGGACTGCACAACAGGCAAAGTTTTCAAAGAAAAGCTCTTATACCACTTAATACTATATTTCTGAAGGGTGGTGGAAATCCAATTATTTAAAGCACAACAACAAAACGCTGGAGAATATGCACAGGGACAAGTGTGCTTTGCCCAAGGCATAGTACCAGAGCTGCCTATGAAAGCAAGTGGTGCCACTTCTAACATGGCTCTCAGTGCTCACTCTGTTACTGCTGATCCTGTTAGTAAAGGCTTCCTTGTGACAGGCTGTATGCAGTGGAGGGGAGGTCTTCAAAATGTGGTTCGAACTTGGACTGAGTTTTCTCGTTATCACCAACATTGCAGCAAAGAGAAACAGCCCTGGTGGAGATCAGGTGGGTTGCTGCTTTGTCTGGCCAGATCTTGAACTCCTCCAAGGGTGGAGAATTCTTTGTGAAATAGATATATCAATGCAATTTTATGATGACTCACAGTGATCCCTGTGTTCCTGAGCAAACTGCTATTATGGCAATAAAAGGTCCTTTTCCTAGGGAGACCTTTTGAGGAACACTGGTCAGCTGCAAAACATCCTGAGGTCCATTATCTCTGAGCATTGCATGTGGTATGCAGTCCACATGGACTGCGTCATTGGTCTTTGCAGGATGTACTCTAGAAATGAAGAGGATTGGAAGGCCTACAGGGATCCTTTAAGAACAAGCTTTCTTTCGAAGTGTAAAATATTATTCACATTCATGATAATTATTAGAATAATAAAGATCTCATTACAGAACCAGCATGACTATTCTCAGGTATTGCATTGAGTCCTCCTTGGGAAATGTATCAGTATAAGATATGCTGATGTTGCCTTCTAGCAGATACATTTGAACAACTTGGCTAATTAACATTAATAAATATATGCTAAAAGCATAACTGGAAACCAGGCTACAGCACACAATTTTGGCTACTGATTGAAAATTGTACCACCAGGTAAAATTTTATGTTCACTTCCTTTATAAATCTTCAAGGGTCTTTATTTATATCAACAACATAACATTTGGCTTCTGCCATGGGCCGTATCTACCCAGCTCATGCAGTTGTTAGTATCCATTAATGCAGCACCCAGATGCCTCACAGGCTGTTGTGTATTTAAACATACAACAGACCTATGAGCTGTTTTTCTGATGGACACAAAGGCCTAAATTAGCCAGTATGTTTAGGTATTCCTTCCTCACTGGAGATTAAGGCTGTATAATAAAGGACCACTGTTCATACAATGCTAATCTTGAATGTTGCCTAGTTTCTACCTCTGCTGTCCCATGGCACATCACAGGTAATGGACATAGCAGAGCTAACTTGTGCCAAAGCTACCAAGCCCACAGGGGAACTCTCAGCTTCTTCCTCCAGGAAAGGCTGTCATGGCTTAGGCTCCTGTATAGATCAAAGCACAAGTCTGTCCTCGCCCTCATTTCTAACCAGATGTGACATTGGTGGGACATTTATACCCTTTCTCATCCCTTTCCCTCTGTTTCAGCCCAAGCTGCCTGCTCAGTTTATGAGTACCCATGCTGCAGTGCTAGTGGGGCACCTCTCCTGGGCTGTGGATATTGTCAGACCAGCAACATCCAAACCTGGGTTGCCCACAGGACCTCCCACCTATGTGATGGAATGTTTGCTTTCACAGGACCAAAACAGGGGCATTCTTCTTCACTGAAGTTACACAGAAGGTAATGATGGAAAAAAGGCATGACCCACTGTCACACAAATGGGGAGAAAGAAATTGCATTAGTAAGTCAGTAAATCCCCCAAAAGAAAGAGTTAATTTCAAAGGCAAGATACATCTGAAAGCACTGGTTGTCATAAAAATACCAGTTCTCCTCCACAGAGTGATGATCCCCCTCAAGACCAACTACATTTAACAAACTGAGTGTGAAGGTCACCTTCATCCCCCATTGTGTGCTTTTTCCAAGTGTCAGACCAGCACCGACTGTCCTGTATCAGCTACACGGACCAGCTGCTCCAGTTTTCAGGGTGCTCCCAAACCACTTGGTACCGGGTGGACACAGATCCCCTTTACATCATGTTCACAAAGAGCATCTTTCCTATTTGCACGAAAGCATCTCATTAGGCTTTTGGGCAGTCTTAACTCCTCAAGTAAGTGTCAGGATTTCTCTGCACAGCATTTTGCAAAATAATCTTGGGAAATGATATTTTAATAATTTGAAAAACAACTCAGCTACTCCCCCCTGTAGCCCTGTAAATTATGAAATAAAATATCTTCCTTTTCTCCCCAGCTGCTTCACCTGTTGCTATGGTTTGGTGAAATGGGCAGGGTACTGAGCAACCACCCCTTTCCCACAGACCTCTACATTGCAGCTGACTTCCTCCAGCTCTACTCCTCTGGGATGCTCAGCTATGACATCATGCCCATCTTGTGTCCTAACCAGTGGAATGAGCATGGACAGCCACAACATCATACCCCCATTGTGTCCTCACAGGTGGAATGAACACGCAGAGCCTCTGATGTGTTTACACCAAACCTTATTCCCCTGCAGAGCCACTGCCACCTCCATATACAGAGACTGAGGCACAGAGGCAGATGCTGAGGGTTACCTAAAACATGTGTGCCAAGAGACATAATCCAGCCCTGAGTCCTGGGCTGGCACCTGAACCTCTCCACAGAAGCAGTGTGTTGTGCTTAGACATACAATTGTGTGAAAAGAGATTTCTGGCTGAGGTGTCCAGCAGTTGTAACACTGACAGACCAAACTGAAAATAGCCCTTTGTACTCCCAATTTTTGCTTGGGCCAAGATTGACAGCCATTTGCAGAACAAATTTATTATTCTTCTGAAAGTGCCAATTTCTCTTCACTGACTAAAGAGGGAGCCTACGCACCTTACATCCAACATGTTCCTAAAGTGAAACACTTCAAGTAAAAGCTTGTAATTGGTCTTGATGAACCTCTGCCCCTCTGTATGATGTATTGTGTTGAATAAAGACCCGAGAGGTGCAACAGCAGAGGAGAGCATATACTGGAGGCATTAATAGATTACTGGTGACAGGCTGAGCATCAGCACTGCAGAAGAGCACCCAGCAATGAGAATATTTGACTAAGAGCCTCCAGTCCAGCCACTTGACAAAAGGTCAATGAAGCGATGACCAGGGCTCACTTCTGACTGACCTTTGCTGCTGGTTGTTATAGACACATGTGTGATATAATGCTGGGGAGGGAGGCTATTCAAACTGTCACAGCCCCCTGATAAGGTTTCAGTGGTGACTTGCAAGAAAGCAGAAGGTTAGACCAATCTTCCTGCCATGAGAGCGCAACAGGATACTTGCTGCAGTGCTAGAAAGCCTGTTAGTCAGCACACTTTGCCTCATGTCTGCTGCTGAGCAAGGCAAACATTTCAATGCAAGGGAGTGCTCAGAATTATTTTAATTCATAAATATCACAACAAAAAAAATTATAATTCCTGTTTGAATAAAATACATTTTTGACATATTAATACTTTTTGACATTGATATTAAATGAGATATGCATGCCTAATAACAAACACAACAATATTTTTCCCTGGACCTATTCTTTCAGACTTGGTTGGTTAAGAAATGAGAGGCAACCGTGTTTCGGGAACAGCATGTCTCCTCCCTGATACAGTATCTCACTAGGAAAGCTGCTTTAAAGCACTTTGATATCAAACACAGAGAAACAAAAATGGAAATCTCACTGTGGAAACTAATGATGAACTAATTTATCCAAGTTAAAGCAAGCGACTGAAAACAGTTCTAAGCAGTTTAATGACAAAATACTCTAATGCAATGCTGGTGTTAGAGTTTCATTTGTGGCATCTTTTATTACAGAAACTGTACCCATGGGAGTATGAATGTGAATAAAACATTTCATTTTATGGCCACAGAAAGAGAAAAAAAACCCTTTGAGGGGTTTAAAAGCTCTTTCATCATTATGCAATTGTTCTGCAGAGCTTGGGAAATCCTCTAGATTTAGAACAATTTTTGAATCATATATCATATATATGAAGGTCTCTTTAGAAATGCCAATGAGGGATGTCAGCGAGATTTGGTGCAGAGACTCAGCAAGGCATCCTGCTTTCAGCACCCTGGGAAACACCCTGGGGTGACCATTCAGGGAGCTACACACATCAGGGTCCTACAAAATTAATCTTAGCAATTAATTTTCCAATGAATGTATGAAATAAAAGTTCTAAGAAACCTCAGAGACATCCCGCAGAGTTACACATCACCTAAACAAGGTTGGCTCTTACAGCCCAAAGGCCTTTCATGGTTGTGCCCCAGCATCTGACAGCATAGGTACAGGGCAGGCAGCTCAAGCCCTCCTTGGATTTGACATCTGCTTTGGTAAATGTGCAATATGTGGTCTCAGGATAAAAACAAAGCCTATTGGCATATTTGTGATATATAGCTGGCACATGGTTCTGAATCCAGAGGATTTCACAAGGTAAGCAGATACAGCTACAAGTCAATTGCCTTCCTGAGGGAAAAAAGGTGAACAGAAATGAGGAGTCAACATTCCTCAAAACCTTTTAAACATCAAAGGACAGTCATCTCAGAGAAGCTTAAGGATGCTTCATCTGCAGTCTCAGACACCAAGAATTCACAACAAGCTGAAGCCCAGCCAGATTCCCTCAAAGAGAAGAAAGACAGGGAGGAGAGAGGCAGCTCTTCCGACGCGCTTTGAAACTTCATTTGCATTCAACAGCAGGAAGTAAACTAGGAATATAACTGGGCAGGGAGGAGACCAGCTTTCAGAGCTGGCCTCGCCTCCTACAACTCTGATTCAATTTGCAGAAACCCAGGGAGAGTAGGGAAAGCAGTTTGAGTATTGTGGGGGCTCTAAGATTGCATTTTTTCTTATTACTTTCCTCTTTTACAACTGCACTTCCAATTTTGTAAGCAGGAACTTAATCTTCTTCATAATACAGATAAACTCAGGCAAGAATTCACTTGCTTGCTGTTTTGAGCAAGTACAGCTGGAGGGCCTATATTTGTTTGAAAGCAATTAACCCCCCTATACAGGTAAATTCCCAGGCTGTTGGACTCCAGAATAAATTAGGAAATTTCAGTATATTGACATGTTTCTTGCGAAGCTGCAAGGAACATCTGGAAGACTGCTTATTGCAGCTGGAGATCGTAGGATGCCTTCTGGGAGGCACCTGCTGACAAGTAAGTATTGAAGGGACAATCTGTGTCACTAAGTACTGCAGAATCATATCTTTCCTGTAGCAATGCAGCAGGCCAGGCCAGGGGAAGCACCAAGTGAGGAAGAAGAGGGGCTATGTCTTCTCTGTAAATATCCATTGAGGATACTCAGGCCTTCCTCAGACCCTCAGCAATTTCTCAGGTGAGAAGGGCTGGGCTGAGTCCCTGAGATGCCACGCAGACAGCATTTCTGAGCCAGGATTAATTTTTTCCCCATTTCCTCTGCTTCAAGAGCAGAGACTGAGCTCCCACATTGTAAGATAAATTTGTTTAGCAGGGCCTATGCTTTAAACTGCCATACCTTTCAACACCGCATCGCATGTTCTCTTATGGAGGATTCAGAAGGCGATGCTGTGTAAACACTGCTCTTGCTTCAATAACACCATGTTATTGAAATTCCATGTGGTGGCATTTTCCACTCAGTGGCGAAAAGATTCACATCTGCCTGGTCCTGTGCTACAGGACTAAGAGCAAACCAGCGATGATCTCCTGCTCACCTGCTCACCACAGCCCAACTAGCCTCAAGTAGCAATCTTTGATCCTCAAATGCATTGCTCCCAAAGGCAAGCCCAGTGGGTGAACTACAGTTGTGTAGCTGGAGATGTCAAATTGTACTACATGCAGTGTCTTCACTGGGTAGATTTTGGTCCACCTGCCTGAACCAAAGCCAGCTCTGGGACGTATCTGGAGGATATTTCACATGACATGGCTCTGCCATGTAGTGTTCACATTGATGTGGCCATACCAGTTTTGTCAGTGCAGGCTGGAGTCACTGTGTTTAGTGGGGGAAAAAATCCTGCTGCCTCCCTCTGTGCCTCCCTCTGCCATTTCTCCCAGGGACACAGTGGAAGGTTTCCATCTTCTGTTAGGTGTCCCAGAGTAGCACCCCTGAGGTGCTTCCTCCTGCAGGTGGGGTCTTTCTCTTCCTATTGTTGCTGCCCTAATACAAAATGAAGGTGAAGGACTGAGTTCATTCTCTAACAGTCACAATCTCCTTCTCCATGAAACAAGTTCAGAACAAGGGCAGTAAATCTGAGGATTCCTAGTGCAGATTCTGCAAGCCCTGGATGCTTTGGTGCTCCCAGAGGGTCACTCCACATTTCACCCCTCGTGTAGCTGGGAGCAGAATGCAGCTGGTTGCTCAACAGGCTGGAAACATCTGCTTTTAGATCAGGCATAAATGTCAGCCTTTTTTTTCTACGGGCTTGAAGATACAAGTCAGCTCAGGTCAGAGTGCCCCTGAAGCAGGCACCTCAATCCTGAACCATTCATTTTGCTCTGTGGAAGATAGTGGAAGGACTGTCTGGAAAACTAACAGGAGGCTAAAAGAAAATTATTCTTTTGAAGTTGTACCCTGCTGTGCACAAGCTATACTCTGAGTAAGAGGAGGCAGTAAGCAGGGACCTTGCTATAGCTGCGAAGCAACAGCTTCCCTGGAGAGAAAAATGACAACTGATGACAACTGACTCCCTGGAAGGAGGTGCTGGGATGCAGGCTGGGAGGCAGGGAGGCACCAAGCCCTCTTCCCTCCAGAGGTGGGCATCAGTCTGATGTGGCCAAGCTCCCTCCTTCCCCAAGCAGTTGTCACAGGCATCCTGTGACACCTCATGCCTTTCAGAGGAAGCACTTGTAAACAAGTTTGATACAGACTTCAGAAAGGGTGGTCAGTCCACTTCTCCACTGAAAAATTCAAAGTGAGCATGGTTTCCTTCTGGTATGAGACAGAAGCCTCAGCTGTCTTTTTTGAGTGAAAGGATAGCATTTGAATTTGACAGAGACCGACAGATGCACAGACCAGACTGAAAGCAAAACACAAAGCTGATGTCCAGAAATTCTTGATCATAACAAAATGTGCAGAGATCTGGTTACTACAAAACTTCAGGAAGAGCAGCCACAAACCCATGATTTACACTTCACAGGAACTGTTGTCCTTTGAATTTTGATTTCTGACTCAACTAATGTCTTGCAAACCAGAAATTCAGAGAAAATTTCACTTTGGCAACAATTATATGCAGTGTTAACAAAACAGTATCTGTTCCTGGTAGCTGCTCAATGTAATTGATACAAGCTGCAATGAAGCAGACAGAAATGTCTATTCCTCCCTTGGATTCCCTGCTCAGCATCTCCAGTTAAATTCAGGACTTCCATGTATCTACCTTCCATGTACTCTTGCAGCCCCTGCATTGCTAATTATCCTGGAGACAGGGAGTCTGAGATACAGTTCTGAGAGAGTCACTACTGTGGGGCTTGAGAGACACATACCCTGAAATAAGGTCTTTCAGCATTGGACTGGTTTCCTTGTGGGTCCACCCAGCCTCATAGCATCTGGGATGAAAACTCAGAGGAGAAGTATTATCTGAGTTCTCCCTACCAAATACTCCTTTCTTTCTTTTTCTTTTATGTCCTGGAGGTGCAGACCCCCCCCTGTGCTGGACGGTCAGCATTCCTGGAAACACTGCATTTCTGCGGAAGTTTGTTCAGCTCAGAAGTGTCAGATGAAATGCTAGTGAATCAGCTAATTATTTGATTTCTTCTCCAAGGCTTTATTTTGCTAGAACATTTACAACAGGGCCTGGGATACCTAGGTCCAATTCAGATTAGCTAGCTGGGCTGTCCCATGTTTTCCTTTCATTCCTTTGATGATCCACAGAAACAATTACTATCATTGCCTTTTTGTTTCTTTTTGGTGCTTAAGAGTACCTGCCATAAGATGGACACCATGAACTAGAGATCAGGGTTAAGCACTGTGAGCTCACAGATATTTCAATATTCCTGCTGTTACATTTGTCTTCAGTCTTTACTACCTTGTCTTTGAGCTTTGATGACTGTGTACTCAGCAGGCTGTCACTGAATAGGAGATGTTAGACCCAGCTCAACCCAATTATAATCTTCTGACTTCTGGTCAAGATAAAACCATTATGTATAATACAGTACTCCAGTGGGAATCTGTTACTTCCCATTATCCTTGACATCTGGTATAACTGAAGCCTAGACTGATGGCTCTGGAATTGGGCCTCTAGGCTATCACTTTCTCACAGGTTTATAGATCTTTTCTGTTTTTTCTTTAAAATCCTTCTTAACACTAATCCAAAAGAATAGTCTCTCCTACAGCAGAACAAGTATGTTGTTGGCCAGGTCAGACCATGATAGCTAGAGAGAGATATACTGTGTGCCTGGTGTTTCCAACATACAGTCAAGAACTTCCCATGACCACTTACAAAAAGTGGATGGTCCAGAGAGTCCCAAGGTAGCACTGTCCTGAGTCATTGAGTCCACCATGGTGCAGCACAAAACTACACACTTACAGCCCAGCCCCAGGAGGTAGAGGATCCTCTTGTTAGGGCTAATTGCATGAATTCAGTGCCAGACTGCTCCCATGCTTGAGCAGTGCTAGATACATGCCAGTTCCTGAGGAGCAGTGAGCACCTTAAGTTGTACATACAGGGATGATGCAATTTTTGCGATACCTTCTCCTGCATGTTGCTCATTCCAGAAGGCAGTAGGTGAGATCAAACCCACAACAGAACTGAACACCTTAATCTGTACCAGACATCTTCCATAGGCAGATGAGGTCTGAGGAATGGGCAGGGCACAAGGGGAAAAAGGAGAAGAAAGAAATTAGATGGTGGGCACCCTAGCACCAGCAGCAGCAGGTGATGTTCAGCCATTGTTGCTGTGAGACGAGAGCCCTTGATTAGTGATAAAGGGCAGGGGCATGGGGACCCCCAGCCAGCCTGGCTTTGGGTTTTGACATGGTGTCCTTAAGTAGTGGCCCTTTCCTCCCATTTGTTTCCCTCAGTACTTGAAAGCTGCTGTCTCTGAGTGAAAGGAATAGCTGTAACTCATGAGCTTTTTTTCTCTCCAACAATGCCATTTGAAATTGTTGTTATTTCTTGTGTCAAATTGACTGGTAATCCTTATTCAGAGAGTGGTTGAAAGGAAGTGTTGTCCTGGGATGCTGTCTGGGGTAGTCACCTGATTTCAGCTAGATAACTTAGCTTTTAATTAGTGCTCCTTTGTAAATCCTCCATAATATCCTTTATCCTGGCTGCCTGTCAGGACCTATCATACGTGACACCACGATTTCTGTTGATGTATCACAGTTTGTTAAAGCAGGTAAATAAGAAGCAGTATGAGAGAGGGGAAACATGCTGGGATGACCAACATAATCAATCCTATGTTTTGTGCCCATTCTCAAATGGTTGTGCTCAAAACCAGGAGTGGGGAGGGACCCTGCATCTCACACAGTAGGTGAATCAGTTATTTGCACTACGGTTATCTACGTGGCTAATTGATGATAGTTAGGATTCTAATTAACATCAGTAAGGTATGACTTAATTTTGTAATGTTTCAGGCTGCACTGAACAAATACCTGATAGATCTTAGGAGGGATCCAGTTTTGTGCAAAATCTCCACAGTTCATCTCCCCTCAGTGCCATTGGGATTTCTCATTGTTCCTGGGAGGACGACTAAGCACTGATGGAACCAGATGAAATAGCAGTGCTGAATGGTACAGGCAGCACCAACAACACAGAAAATTTTGCTGGACATGTTCACCTGTATTTCCAGGATGTTTGCCCCAGGAGATGGAACCAGCTACTTCCTTCTGAAGTTTGATACTGCTCTACTGGAGCCATCTAAATTTGCCCTATACACTGCTATATTTTTGCACGCAGTTTCCAGCAAATCTTTCCATTCACAGTCCACACAAATAATCACTTACATATTTATTCACTCCCATTTTGTTGGAATTGTGTACTTGAGAGATTGTCATTCTTCCACACTCTAAAACTCTGTATTTTTTTCAGCAGCTCTATTTATTCCAAGATATTTTTCTGTCAATCTTTATTTACACTGCTTTAGTATTTTTCAAAACATTTGATTAAGTTTGCAATAAAGTCTGGAATGTGAAAGAGAATCAAAAGAGGCCAATATAATTTTCAGCAACACATATAGAGCCATCCTCTGTTATTGGTACTCTTTACATGGCCATGATTCTCATAAGAAACCACCCGAAATACCGTATTTATTTTGACGTGAGGTTACAGTAGGAAGAGTTAAGAAAACAGATATATATTTGATAGGCTAGGCGATGGGAGCTGGAAAAATTGATGAGAAAAAGAGGCACTATACCCCACATCTCACATACATGTTTTAGCAGTCCAAATAGCAAAACAGCCTGCAGATGTTTCTGTTAGCCCTGGAGCAAAGGTGCAAGCATATGTGGCTAACACAGAGATCACCTTTGCTCACCGTAAGTTTATATCACAAATAATCCAATTAAGAAAATGAGAAAACAGGATGTATAGTTAGGCTTAAACATAGATACATCCAAACTTGTGTAAACACAGAAATGAATAACTAGTGCATGGTGTGGCAGTAGACACAGTACTCTAAAAGCTAGACACTGTGCTATTGTCTAGTTCCCAAAATCCTGATTTTACAAAGATTTAGGCACTGGAAGTAGAACAACAGTTCTATGCTCAAATTTGCCCTTCTGAAAGTCACCATTCAGGATTCCACCTAACTTTCATTGGACCCACAGCTCAATGTTTAGAATTTCCAAGTTCCTTGAGAGCTGGTCCCCTACTCTGCCTGTGCCCAAGACAAGCAACACGTAGCCCATTTTGTGCTTAAAATTGCATAGAACCACAGCTGGACCAAACCCATGCCTAACACCTGTAAGCAACTCCATCCAACAGGAATTTCAGAACAAGGGGCTGGTGCCCCCTTCCCACTTGGTCTTCTGAATCCACCAAACCAATTGGATTACAGACAACATTGAGCAGTTATAGTCTCCAAGCCTCCTGCTGAAGCTGCTATGTAAAAGCAGAGAAAAGTTAAGTTGTGGTGGAAGAAGGTAAGAAATATTTTGGACGCTAGTAGGAACAGCCCACTCCTGGGAAACAGAAACCTCAACTCTAGTCTCCTGACTCATGAGACATTTTTCTTTCCTCATCCAATGACTCAATGGCATGAAACATAGTCTACCCAAGGAATTGTTTTTCACTGGCATTAGACAATATGTTGCTTAGGTGATGTTGAAAATAACATTTGGTAGCTCTCTGCACTTAAGATCTGTAAGTGACCTTGAAAATCCAGAACAGTTATAGTTCATAGAATCACAGAATGGTTTGGGTTGGAAGGGATGTTTAAAGATCATCTAGTCCAAACCCCTGCCATGGCCAGGGATCCCTTCCACTAGATCAGGTTGCTCAAAACCCCATCCAACCTGGCCTTGAACACTCCCAGTGATGGGGCATCCACAGCTTCTCTGGACAACCTGTTGCAGTGTCTCACCACCCTCATCACAAAAAATTTCTTCTGTATGTCCAATCTAAACCCACCCTCTTTCAGTTTAAAACCATTGCCCATTGCCCTATCACTACAGGCCTTGGTAAAAAGTCTCTCTTCATCCTTCTTTTAAGCTCTTTTTATATGTTGAAAGGCCACAATAAGTTCTCCTCAAAGCCTGCTTTTCTGCAGGCCAAACAACCCCAACTGTCTCAGCCTTTCTTCATAGAAGAGGTGCTCCAGCCCTCTGACCATTTTTGTCACCCTCCTCTGGACATGCTCTAACAGGTCTATGTCTTTCTTGTGCTGAGGACCCCAGAGCTGGATGCAGTACTGCAGGTGGGGTCTGATGAGAGTGGAGTGGAGGGGGAGAGTCACCTCCTGCAACCTGCTGGCCACACTTCTTTTGCTGCAGCCCAGGATACTGTTGGCTTTCTGGGCTGCAAGCACACATTACAGGCTCGTGTCCATTTTTTCATCCATCGGTATCCCAAGTCCTTCTCCACAGGGCTGCTACCAATTCCTTCATCCCCCTGTCTGTACTGATACTGGGGATTGCCCTGGCCCAGGTGCAGGACCTTGCACTTGGCCTTGTTGAACTTCATGAAGTTCGCGTAAGCAAACTCCTCCAGCCTGTCAAAGTCCCTATGGATGGCATGCCTTCTCCCAAGCAAATCAACTGTGCCACTCAGCTTGGTGTCATCTGCAAACTTGTCACTAGTTGTGACATGCTGTTTTGTTAAACCTTCATGTTTACTTTCTTCACCAGCAAAGCCAATGTCCAAAACGTCCCAAGGAGTCCATATTGAATAAGAAGTACAACAGAAAAAGTCATCTAGTTTCTTCCAGTCATCCAGGTAAATGAGAAGAAAACCCCTGCCAAAATGTATGCTGCAGGAAGACCTGGCTTCAGGATGAGATCTGGTCTTTGCAGGACAACCACTCCATTCCTACATCTGAGACAGAGACTCTTGGGCCATGTAGTAAATCTACCAGGCTGCTCAGCATTTCCTTTGTCAAAGTGACTGTGAAAGTTGACTTCACAGGTCTGCAATCCCTTCAACACTAATCACTAATAGAGATTAATTATTAGAATAGTGTGATAACAGGCATAGAGCTTTATCATTTCTAAGTGGTTACAATTCCAGTCTCACCATCAGCAGCTGCTTTGGCATAAGTCATCCAGGAAATATCAGCATATGACTGCACAGCCTGTTGAAGCAAGTGTCCCTGAGTAAAAAATTACTGTTTGACCCCTATTCCTCCAGGAAACCTGCACCAGCAACAGGTATGAATCAGACAAACTTTCTAATAGATTATGCTATCAACAGAGACAGCTGGAAGAGTTAAGGGATGGAAAATGCCAATAGAGCCACATGGCAGAATGATGTGTTGCAGATATGGGATTCCATAGCAGACCCTTTTCTCAGGCAAAGTGCTTTGGCATGGGGACCCTCAGAAAGACAATGAGAGTTTCTGGCACTGGTGAAGCAAGTCTGCTTTGTGCAGATTTATATTAAGCTGCTTGATAGTGACACAGTACCCTTGGTACAGTGGGTGTCTCATATGGGGAAAGCAGTTGTGATTGAAGTGGAAAAATAGTTGGCTTTTAGAGCAAAATTTAGGGGGACCAAGGAGGAGTGAAATATCTCCAGGAACTGTCCTCATGGAGCTGGACAGCATGGTGGAAAAGGGCTGCAGCTCTCTTTGACACTGACGTCTCCATGCCAAGATCAATATGAACAGGCTGGCAAGAGTTCAGGGAAGACCAACCTTAGCGGTGGTGCCTGGGAGGATTGCTCTGTGGAGGATGGCCAGAGAAGTCACTTTTGCTTAATAAAACTCCCTGGCAAGGTCACAAGGCAGAACTGATGGTGAATTGTGAGCAATGAATTTTAAAGAAAAACATTGCCATTTGGAGAGGTGTAGGGACACATGTCATGGAAACAATGAAAGAGTTTGGGCCAATCACAGCAAAACATGAGAGCACAAAGTGTCTGAAGAAAAGCATTTAGGTAGAATTGAAGAGGAACAAGGGATCATGAATGGATTATGGTCACAGCATTGCCTGCACTAGATATGACCTTGACAGACTCTAAGAGACACTCTCACTCCATGAACAGACAGATAACCAAGCCTGCTAGAGACTGGAGAGGAGGATGCAGGGAGCTTGTCAATACTGAAATGCTGAGATGCTCTATTTGGGACTGTTGGACAGCTGCAAGACAGCTTCTCCTATTGTAGCAGGCTACATACAGATATCTGATCTACAGAAAGTAATCTCCAGAGACCCAAAGCATAGCAAACCATGGATAGTATGGGCATCTTGAGTGTTTACCATGCATACATGCTGAGGAGTTATTGACCATCCAGACCTCTCTATTAATAGATTTCTTTTGTTCAGTGTTAATGGCATCTTGATGCACCATGCTGTTATACAAATTGAAAGCACTGGAAGGCAACTTATCCATCAGAGGGCTGCTTGGATGCAAGCAGATAAACAATCTTACAATAACAAACAGCAGTCGTCTTCAATGACAGCCATTCTAAGAAACTGATCCTCAGCTGAGCTTAGTTAATAAACTGGGTAAAATATATTATAACTTCTCAATACTAAAAAAAATATTAATCCACTTTGATTAACAGTAAAGGATTTTCCTTAATTCTTGGTAACTGCTAAATAATTTCCAACCGTTTTTGCCTTGATTTCAATTCCTGTGTATGAAAAAAAAAATCAATTCCAGCTTAAGGCTTATTAAAGTATTATTCTATCTGAAGATGTGATTAGACTGAAATGCACAAGGCTGGGTTTAATGGTCTTGCTCTAGTAATGTCACCAGTTAATTAGAATCCCTTGTGATATCATGGCTGTGCTATCCTTCACTCCCACCAGGAAATACCTCTACAGCAGGCTCCAATAAGCAATCTAACCATTAGTGATGTGTCTGTCACACTTCAAACTGCCACCTGGCTCTACTCAGTCATGCATATTGTCCCAAAAATCTTGGTTTCTTCCAAAAGATGTATTCCAGACTTAACAGTGCAATAGTTGTCACTTAGAAGCATATGGTCAAAAATTATTTGAGTTTTCAGTGTAACAGTCCTTGTTCTTCATGGGACACAGAACACAGAAAAAGGGTGAGGTGTTATCGCCAGGGAAAATGTATTCTCAGAAATCTTGAGCTATCTATTTGTGAGGCAAACAGGAGGCAGGTTGTGGCCTCTGGTTACAATCAGCAGAAGGCAGAGCCTGTGCAGCCACTGATCATTCTGCAGGGAGTGAAGGGGTGGGCAGAGCCCTGCAGGATGGTCTCCAGCTCACCTGCACAGTGCTCCTTGGGTCCTACCCGTTGTCTGAGTTCAGAAAGAGCCTGCTCTCAAAACAGCACTAACAATAGCATTTAAGCAAAGAGGCCTGACTCTGCTCACATATCAGGTTTTCTCTGGTTTTGATAGAATTATACATCATGTAGTCAAAGGGTCTAAAACCTGAATCAGTCCTATCATTTGGGTCCAAAATAAGGTTTTACTCAAGTCCTCCTCCTGCTCCTAAACACTATAGTCAAGTTCATCTCAACTTTTGATGTGTTTCTCATAAGAAATGTTAAGCCGGTTAAACTTTGATAAAATCTACATCTAAATAACAGTCTCCTCTGAAGTAAGAAGACTTATGCTGATGCATGGAACTGAAGTAAGATTGACATTTGGAGGACGTGAAATCTTTTGGGAAGCCCTAAAATATCCCCTAAGTAGGTCAGTTCAGTGACCCGGATCTGTACTTTTAATACAGGAGTAGCCTATATTTTCTCAAACTGTTTGCTGAGGAACGAATGTTTTTTGGGTTATGGTTTTATTTTTAGTAGTTAAATGTGACCTTTGTAGGAGATCCTATAATAAGAACAACAATGAAGCTGGCCAGGGGTGAGTCACACCACATGCTTTGATTTAGAGATGATGAACACGTATTATTTAACCCCTGGTCATCTCTGAACAAAACTATCTTACATGCAATTTTCACTTTAGGAATCAAGCCAATACTTCCAAAAAGAAAGAAATTTCTTGATGGCACCAAATACTCCTTGTCTTACAGGGTAACTAATAAACATCACTGGAAAACAGATTTCTTTAGGAATCCAAAATAAAAGTAAAAACCTGGGCAAGGCCAGAGGTTCCCCACTGCCTTGCCAAATCTAGCTCAGTTTTCAGCAGCCATCATCTAGGAGTTTTTCAAATCAATCCCAAAATAAGCTCCCTGATTTCTCAACTTTCCTCTTTCTAAAATGGAGTCTAGCCATCTAAGTATGGAAAGGGCTGACCTTTCCTCCTCCTTTGGGATATTTCTTACTCTGAACTAAAAACCTTGGGCTTGAACTCCAATTCACACAACCCAGCTATTGTAGAAACTGCAGCCTAGATTGCAAAGAGAAAGCTCTTATCCCTGTCTTACCACATCGATAATATATTCACCCAGTCTTCTCTGAGAGTAAATCTGAGTTACCATATGCATCACTTTTTGGTGATCTAAATTCATATGGAGTTCATGGAAAATGAATATATGTTTGAATATTCTTCAGGCAAGGGATGAAATTAGTCACAAAATATTAAGTAAAAGATATGTCTAATGATAAATGGAATGGCTTCCCAAAGGACATGGTGGAGTCTTTTTTCCCTTCAGGCCTGTAATAAAGATCTGTCTGTCTCTTATTAAACTAAATGTTCTGGCTCAGCTAGCAGAGATAAGAAAGCTGCATGGAACATTGGGTGAAGTGTCTGGCCTGGTCATGCAGGAGGTCAGCCTAGACCTCCATGCTGATCCCCACTGTTTCCAGTTTAGAAAACTCTTCTGTTGCACACAGGGCTCTGAGGAGCACATCTTCACCACCATTTATTGCTACTATCATGGAAGACACAGCTACCACCTTTCTTCTTTCTAAAGAAGCAGGATGACAGTGGTGATCCCTTTGCTAAGATACAATTAAACATGTTGAAATGAGATTAAATCCATCAGAACTAGTTGTTTCTTTGAATGACATGGAGTACACTGACACCTGGTAAGTTTGTAAAAGATCATATTGCAAGTCATCCCTAAGTGCTGGGCAGTTATAGCAGACATGTTTTCAATGCTATTTAGGGACCTTGTCATTCTCCCCCTTTTCAGCTTTTCTGCTGTATCCAAGAATTTGTCCCTCTTTTCCTGTCTTTTCTTCCATAGCTGGTGTGGTGGGTTGACCCTGGCTGGATGCCATGTGGCCACCAAAGCCACTCTATTACTCCCCCTCCTCAACTGGACAGGAGAGACAAAATATAACAAAAGGCTCATGGGTCAAGATAAGGACACCACTCAGCAATTACCATCATGGGCAAAACAGACTTGATTTGGGGAAATCAGCTTAATTTCTTGCCAATCAAATCAGAGTAGGATAATGAAAAATGAAAACTAAATCTTAAAACACCCTGCCCCCACCTCTTCCTTCTTCCCAGGCTTAACTTTAGTCCTGAATTGTCTACCTCCTCCCCTCCAGCAGCACAGGGAGTTGGGAAATGGGGGTTGCGATCAGTTCATCACACATTGTCTCTGCTGCTCCTTCCTCCTCAGGGGAAGGACTCCTCACTCTTCCCCTGCTCCGGTGTGGGGTCCCTCCCACAGAAGACAGTCCTTCACAAACTTCTCCAATGTTCCTTCCCACGGGCTGCAGTTCTCCACAAACTGCTCCAGCATGGGTCCCTTCCACGGTGTGCAGTCCTTCAGGAACAGACTGCTCCAGCGTGGGTCCCCTGTGGGGTCACAAGTCCTGCCAGAAAACCTGCTCCAGCATGGGTTTCTCTCTCCACGGGGCCACAGGTCCTGCCAGAACCCTGCTCCAGTGCAGGCTTCCCATGGGGTCATAGCCTCCTTTGGGCATCCCCCTGCTCTGGCTTGGTGGGCTGCAGGTGGATATCTGTTCCACCATGGACCTCCATGGGCTGCAGGGGGACAGCCTGCCTCACCTTGGTCTTCACCACAGGCTGCAGGGGAATCTCTGCTGCGGCACCTGGAGCACCTCCTCCCCCTCCTTCTGCACTGGCCTTGGTGTCTGCAGGGTTGTTGCTCTCACATTTTCTCACTCCTCTCTCCTGGCTGCAATTGCTCTTGTGCAGCTTTTTTGTTTCCCCTTCTTAAATATGTTATCCCAGAAGCGCTACCACTGTCACTGATGGGCTTGGCCTTGGCCAGCAGCAGGTGCGTCTTGGAGCTGGCTGGAATTGGTTCTACAGGATATAGGGGAAGCTTCTAGCAGCTTCTCACAGCAGCCACCCCTGTACCACCCACCCCGCGATGAAAACCTTGCCTTGTAAACCCAATACAGCTGGCTAGTGGCTGCTAAAGAGATGATGCATTTTAGGTAATGAGAACACAAAAATAATACCTCTTTCAATGTGTTCCTTCAGTAAAAGATTGAAAAATGCTCAGAGATGCGGATGCCATACAGCAAGTAAAAGTTAGACAACTCAGTACTAAAAGTTTAGAAGTTCTTTGGAGATGTCAGTGGATGAGTAGTCTGTGTGTACTTGCTGCTAAGCTGTTTGCTGAGACACCAGAACTTCATTGTTGTGAGGTGTGAGTTGTGACGTGCTTTTGTGAGTCTCCTATTCCTTCACTCTGGTTAGTCAAGTTGATCAAATGGTTGGTCCAGGAGGTAAAGCCCTGGCGTTTTCCCACACCATTTAGGTATCAGTTAAGGACCCAGGCACTTCTATAAGTAGCCCATCTTACAGTGGGAACATCAGTTCCCTATGCAGTCAATGAAGGATGAGACTTGTCTCCGAAGGACGATTCACATTTTGGGTGAGATAAGTTGCACCCAAGTAATAGGAGACAAGGGTTTGATAAAGAAGCATCAGACAGGAGCAAGCCCTCTGGTGCCTCTGGCTACATCTTAGAATGGGTCCAGAATACTTTTAACCTTGCACTGTTCCAGCATGACTCCACTTTGTCCTCTTCTTCATAATGACTTTAAATGGTCCATCAATTATCTGGAAAATTTCGCCCTTCCAAGCTTTGACTTGGAGGAAAAATGCTGATGTATTGATGTTTGTTAATAGAATACATTAGAAAAGTAAATCAGTCTGTTAAAGGGATATTAAATGGGAGAATGGTTTTCCTAACATTTTTAATGAACAGAAAATTCTGAGTCTCTTTAAATGTCAGTAACATTATGCAACCATCTGTGTAGTTGACTTCAAAAAATAAATTCATTTGTGTATTTGATATAAATCCATCTTAAAATAATACAACCAAGACGTGCTGGCATCTTGGTTCTCTTTTTGATTTATCTGTGGAAAGACTGACAAAATAGAACCTGGAAGAGGTGATAAGGTGTTTTTTCTTTCCCCCCTCCCTGCCATCCTTTTTTAAGATTTGCCCTCAGATTGCTTTTATCTTCAAAGTGCTCTAGAAATCCAGTGCAATGTCAGAATACAGACTAGATCCCAGGTAAACAAATACAGCCAGAAGCCTGACTTTCACTTATTTATGGCTAGAATGTGCAATTCTTGTATTCATGTTGGCAAGTCCTAACTAGAACACTCTTGCTGATTCCAATGGCAGTAAACACTCAGGGAATCTCAGTATGAATTGTACGACCGAAGCTTTAATAATAGCATAGGTGAGTAGGGTATATCCATTATCTACCATATTAGGGAGGCCTGTGTGTGCAGTTATGCTATTTTATTGTATCTATGTACCTGAATGTGAAATTATTTGCTCCAACAAGCCTCTTTTTCTAAGTTAGATTGTAATAGGTACCATAATCCGAAGATGTAACTTAATTTCATGTCCTTCCTTAATATGAAACTTTTATTCTTAGGTATACTTCCATCTCTTTATGCATTGAGAAAACATGGAAAAACACTGCAGCTTTGAGTTGAGCCCAGTGTGAGGCATGACCCACAACATCAGAAACTGACTTTACCATAGCATTCTTCTTGTTCTTCCTAAACCAGTCACCATGTGAGAAAAGTGTGCATGCGTTGATATATCTGTTGAATACAGTGTGGGGTTCATCCCACTGTCTTTAGTCAACTAAAAGTTAGGTGTCTTAAGATAGTTTTCTGAGTTCCTCCCACCATAAAACGAGAAAGAAAGGCATCTCCGGAGGACAGCAGAGAAAGCCTTAGGATGGGATATATCACCTTCTGGAAGGTGCCTATCTCCTGATTATACCAGAAGTCAGGAGGTGGCTGAAGTCTTGAATCCTGTCTATTGGAAAGATCCTTGGCTTGTGTAGGTAGCCAAAGCTCCCTGAGTTTAAGCCAGTATTTCTTTTCATATGTGGGAAATTCTCTCATTGCTTAGCTTATTTCTTAATTAAATTCTTTGACCTCTGTGAAGGTGGCATGAAGTCAGTACGGTCATTTATTCCATACAGTGGAAGGGCCATAAAGGAGTCACGGCAATTGCTAAAGATCTAAATGCAGTGGATAGCTGTGTTTCTGGACTTGTAAATACAAAACTGTGTGTGGAAATTAAGAGGTAAATTATGTCTCTCTGCTGAATCTCCAAGAGGAACAGATTTTATGTACTGATTGCACTTTGAATTAGTTTGAATTCAAGAGTTTCGGGTAAATGGGATCTATTTATTTAAGTACATGATAAATTTTTGGGAATGAGCTCAGTTTAAAGTGGTATCTAAATTTAGCTGCAGTAGTAAATAGTTCTAATAATTCCCCAATAGCAATAATTTTCATATATATTTCACAAACTCAAGGTTAACTGCCTCAGCAACTCTTTGGATGGACAATTTCTCCTGGAGTTAACGCTGTGACTGCCTCATAACTGTATTGATAGCTATCACAATTACTTATTAGTCTTGAAAGTGGTGAGCAGTTCTAGCAGTAAACGGCAAATCTCTCACAATAATCTGCTGACTATTATCCTGCTGAAATAGTTGGGAAAGATCCCTTGAAAACTAATGCTGAATTCCAAAACCACACCGTTCACTATGGCAAATGTGACTTTCAGCTGGTTGGACTCAGCCTCTGAAGCTGCTGATAGGAAAGAAACCTAATTAATGGGAAGTTAAAAGAGAATGATAACAGCTGAAGCAGGATTAGTAGTGTGAGCTTTCACCCTTATTTCTCTGTGGTCATCCTAGAGAAATAATCTATTATTAGAGCAAAAGACATGATACAGGCATTCCAAATATTTCATTTGAATGCTATGATTTGGAGTCTGCTACAAAGAAACATCTGATGGAACAGCTGCCAAAATTGCTGGGGAAATGACTGCCCAATGACGTTAAGCATCCCACGAGCTCTAAGCATTCAGGACTTTCTCAGCTTCCAAGGTGTTTTCTTCCACAGAGGTGACTGGAAATCTTTTAATTAAAATGAGAAGTGGAGGAATAAAAGCCTTATGGAGTAGTAAACCTTGCAGCTACAGATCTAACATCTGGTACACTAGGGAGAGAGACATCAGGCACTCAATTTTACAGCCCCCAATGTCCTATGGTGTTCAGAACCAGATCAGATGATTTAGGGACATGAGGTGTCATCGTGCCAGATATAATCCTTGAAAGATGTCTACAGTTACTGAGTGCATTTTAACTCCCCTCCCAACCAGGATGGGCAGACTGGTCACTGTACTACCATGACTTTTTTACAGGTTCTGCCTTTACAGAAAGACCTTAAAAACGCACCAGCCCTTCAAACCCAAGGTTCTGCAGTTCTTGAGCACCTTGATACCAGAATTCCCTCACAGAAAAGCAGAGATGTAAGTCCATCTCCCATGTTCTTCTGAAGCATGTCCACTATATCAAAATGATGTGAGCCCTGCTAGCAATCTGGCAACTGGTAGTCCCAACCGGCAGTGCTGTCATCATCTCCAGTGCACCGTGCCTGAGTTCTTCCCATCCTGCACTGTATGCACTGGTGAAAGCAGTGGAAGGGATTCTTCTGCACCAGGCAAGCAAGTAATCTACCCTTTAGTGACAGGGCACTTTTCAGAGCAAGCCCTTTGAGTGTGTGCCTTCCAGGAGGGAAATGACCTGAAACTGTTATACTCTAAGGTTTTCTGAAAGCCTCAGTTCCTGTGCTAGCTCTGAGAAGGAAGGGCGGGAGAGTAAGAATTAAGCCTATTTCACTGTCTCTTGTCCAGATTTTGTTGGGGGAAGCTGGGTGGCAGGGAGGGAGGAGAGGGCTGGTGATCTGGCTGGTTTTAAAGACCTTCACAGGTCCTTGGAGTAGATGCAGAAACACTCATGTTTATTCTGGATAAATCTAAATAAATAAATAACAAGCAGTACGTGATGACCCAAGGCTGTCCGAGGAGGTGGATTAACAGGGGTTGGTGGTAATAGCCTCCATCTTTGCTTTTTACTCTTGACGAATCTCTGACAGCAGGCACCAGGTCTTGGCTGTGCCTTGAGGGGAGGGGAGTGAAAGGAGGATTTGCCTGTTGCAAAACCTTCTGTCAAGGGAATGAAAGGACATACAATACCATTTTCCTAAGCAAGTAGTGACCTCTTCTATAGGCATCTGAGAGGTCAGATACCTACAGAACCTCTCTCCTGGCCATGCCGCTCTCTGGGACATTGAGTATTTGTTTTGCTTTTGCATAGCATTATGAGATGCATCCCAAACCTTAGCACTTACTGCTGGGATTTACTGGATGTACTCACCCATGCAGCACCCAGTGACAGGGGAACATCCTTCCCTCCCCACTTGTCCTAAATTTTGAAAGAGCCATGCTCACAGGTGTCTTCAGGCTTCTTTCAGAGACTGCAACATGCTGCCTCTCCCAGAGAGCCTGATGAGATGCCTTGCCATGACACACTTCAACCACAGCTTTCTGCTACTTGTAGAAATGCCCTTCCCCATTTTCCTGAATTTTTGTTTCCAGTGAACAGCACTGCCAGAAGACCCCTTCCAACCTGCACAGTCAGGGCTATGCTGGGTGATCAAAGTCCCCTCATGTTCTCTTTCCCCACCTGACCTCTGGAAATACTCTGTCACTTTGTCAAGGAGCTCTCCCTATTTGCCATTTCTGAGCAAAGGTTTCAGGTTTGGGCTCTGAGACACAGGCTGGACTTATACATCTGGGTCCTTTTTCAGCTGCAGCATCAATATGCCAATATGCGAAACTACGGGTGCACTGATAAATAAATTGTCTCAAGCCATAGCCTTCATATTGTTCTTTAAGATTTTGAGTATCATGAGTTTGTGCCTCTTAGCCATGCATTGTGAGACACCTTTGCCTAATGCTTGTGAGAGAATCTCTTTCTTCCAGATACAACCCTACAAACTCTCCTGTCCAGCCACAGTAATGACTGGTGGTGAGGCAGATGTTCTTTTCAAACTAGTGCAAATCTCATGAAAATGTAACGGAAAAAAACTGACATTACCACTGAATTACATCCACTTGCTAGAAATCAAAGAGTTGCCCAATAGGACAGACACAGTACACTGTGCACAGTCTGTATAACACTGTACAAACTTACAGCACTATATAAAAATAATAATAATAACAATCCTTTGCCTGCATTATTATGTCTCAGCTATTATATATACTAATGAGGATTTTTAGTTATATAAATGTAACGTGTTCTCTACTAAGTATGTTATTTGTAGATTCTCTAATAAATCAATATTTTATGCAAGCAAAAACCTTAAAGTTAATGTTAGAAGAAAGTGCCTTATCATCCCCAGCAGCTCCCAAAACCCTGCAATGCAGACTTTTATTATTTCTGTAAAAGAAAAAAAGGAAATCAATAGAGATTCCTCGTGCATAATCCTCAGCAAGATTAGCACTTTGTCAACCTCTGTTGTAATCTCCTGGAAAGCAAAAAGAAGGGGGGTGGGGGAGGGGAAAAAAAGAAAAGAAGTCACAGGGAAGCCAAGAAGTGGAAAAGTGTTGGGGGTGTTCACTATGCTTCTGCTAAAGAAGAATATTTAAAAGGTGACTCTGGTCTTCCCAGCTGGGTGCTCAGAAATTATGGAGATGCTTCTCCCAGCTGTTGAAATCTTAACACGTGTAATTGGAAGAGAAACCTTCCAAAATTACCACCAGTTAAGTTTCCCATTTTAAAAGGTGATTTAGGGGCTAGATCCAAAACTCAGTCTAGGCCCTGCAATGCCAAGAGTTGCAGAGCCTGAGTTTTGGGTGTCTTGCCCTGTGGAGCAAGGGTGCAAGAGTCCAAGGCAGCAGGGTGGGAGCCAGACCCACCATGCTTGGAGAGTCAGGGTGCTGCATGGGGAACTGCCTGGAGCTAGTTAGTGAGGGCATTTAAGGTAACTTCTCAAAAATCTGCCACAGAAAAATTCACGAGCAATGTTGCAAGCTCTGAATAATGGATCATGGGTTGCAAGTGAAGGACAGGGAGGGACAGTAATGGATAAAATTGTGTGTATGCAGGACAGAATATGTTATGTCACATCATATCTATTATTTCCCATACCACTGCAATCAACCATTAATTAAATTCACAGATGAGTTGCATGGAAAGGTAATCCAAACATGAGAAAGGAGGAGAAGTAATATTAAAGGATCAAGAGAGGTCAGAAACATAGGCAGAAAATCAGCAAGGAAGGTTGTAATCACAACAAACAATTCATTGGGAATAATGACATTTCAGTTCAGGCCAAAATTAAAGTATACTGCAAAATCATAGCAGGATAGAAGGGTGGGTGGCAATGCTCCACATAAAGAGCTGGAATCACTGAACAGAGTGAGGTACAGCATACATGGAGGGCAGACTGCTCTAATGATTGCATCTTGTACCAGCACGTCTGTACTAGCTTCTCATTTGCAGGTGGCCAGAAAGCCAGCTTTGCTGCCAGGCAAGTTCCCTTTTCCAGACAGTAATTCCTAGAAAGCATAGGAAGTGCAATAGGACACTACCGACCTGGACTTTAAACAAACAGTTCAGCAGCTGCTTTCTGTTTAGCCAACTGAGATCCTACTGGGTTGAGAAGTGTCATTGCCATTTAGTCCTGTTTTCCTAATGAAACCATCTTTGGCTCTTATTCAGCTCCATCTGACAGTGAAGAGTCAGGAGTTTTAATACAATGACTGATTTCAATGCATAATTTATTGAGAAAAATGGAAATAAACCTTCAAAACTTCCTTGCATTCCCTCTCACATGAGCTTCCTTTTACTTATAGCTATAGAAATGGCCTTCCAATAAAACCAAGAAATCTCTTCTGTGAAAAAGAACTGTATGTTGCTAGCAACTTTCAAAATCTCTGAAGCTGGAGAAGGAATATGGTTTTCATGCAGTTCTCATTTCACTTGAAAAATGTAAGGCTCAATGAAAAACAAATGGAGAAAACTGAGGATACTTCATGAAGAATTTGCATTCTTGAGATCTTTACGAGTTACCCATTAGTTACAGTTAGCAGATAATACGTACTTTCAGGTAATCATACATCCAAGCCTAAAACTTTATTCCACGTGTAGCATTAAGTTACTATGGGGCTTACAGCTGATTAACAGTATTTAATAAACATGACTTTTATTGTTACATGGAACTAATTTGTTCCATATAATAATGGTATAATGAAAAAATGTGTATATTGGTTTTGCTTCCAATGCCTCTGCTGTAAAGATGGAGCTCAAGGCTTAATACACTATAAGAATTGCTGAAGCAACAGAAAAGAGGGTCCATTTGAGATCTGAATTGCCAAATAGAGGAGCTTCTTTCTTTTCACTGACTGTACAGAAGAATAAGCTCCTGACTATTAGACAGCCTAATGTGTGAGTAAATTCTCTTGTAATTTTTGCTCCAGATCTGTGGAATTCCCCAGACCAACAAACTTTATTTATTAAGCTCCTGACACTGGGATTCCCGACTCCTTACATAAAACTAGCAATACAGTCTTCTAAAATCTCATTAAAAGATTAACCTCCTATCACAAGCAGCTGGGACATTGCAAAGGAGTCTGCTGAGCTCCCAATATGAGAAGGTAGAGTAAAACCCAGGCAAAATTCTTCTCTCAGCACATTCCTTCAATAAATACTGTACAGCTAGGATGAAACTCAGAAGGGATACATATCACCAAATATTAGCTATCTAAAAACCAGGAGTCTATGTTCTCTCTACAACCCCTTCCAGGTGCCAATTCTGATCTTAGATAAGAGGAATTGTACTTAGAAAGGTCCCATTTTTATCTGCTGACTGCAGGAGGCACCTTGGCTCCTGGCTGAGACTAGACTGGGAACTTGGGCACATTAAGCAAATTCCTAAAGTTCAGCTGTGATCACTCAGATCCTGGTCACTGTCCATTACTGCACAGCCGTAGCTACATCAGGTGAACTTTGTTCTAGCCTTGTCTCAAAAGCTTCCATGGATGGAGGACCTCCGGACTTTATTGGTCATATTGCTTTTCTGCTGTTTTTTCTCTGTCTGCCTGGTCTTAGCTATTAAAGAAACAATCTATTAGATCTGTCATCTCATCTCAGTTTACCTGATAAGTGTGTACTGGCTTTATATTCAGTATATTCAGTGCTGTCTGAATCCCTGATTTCTTTGCGGAACAAAGGCCAATTTTCTCAAATCAAGAAATTATTCAACTTTAATATTCACAGTTTTCACTTACTTCATGGTTGATTGGTTTAAATTCAGAGGAAGAGCTGTACTATTTCATTGTGGTTGTTTGCACACATCTCCTGATGCATCACTTCAAAACTGCACATGAACCAAGTTTTGTAAGTATTGTGGTACCTCAAGTTCAGCAATACATTTTTATGTCTTTTCAAACACTGGACCTTTCATTGCCTAGTTTCCTGTGCCAGTACTTAAAAACAAAGTCTTAAAACTAGCTTCCTGTAACTTCACCTAATAAAAGGCAGGTTACAAGAACACCTGGAAATCTAAGGAAAAATGTTGTCATAAGTACAACCAAAGAAATTTAATTCAACAGTTCAAATAATTGTCTGCAGGCACTTTCTTGTCATCTGTCATTACTCCCTGAGCTAAGTGGCAGCATGTCCTTTATCTGTTTGATCTGGAAAGGACTGGACTTTCTCTTGGGAGATGTGGTCACACTTTCCAAACATACAAAGTTTTCCATCAAGTTAAAGTTAGCTTGGACAGCTTTTGAGGCTTATGTAAGAGAATAAATCTGTTGTATTTTCCTTATTCTTATCTACTTCAGTATATAAACCATATTAACAGCAGAATCCCAGCAGCATACATATAGTTGTCTTCTTCTTGGTAGGATAAACCACTATATTGTTGGTAAGAAATCTTAAACTCTTTAAGATAATCCACAAACCCTTTAGATATAACAAGATTCATCCAGAAACTAGCATTAGTCATTGCAGTATGTCCCATTTATTAACTGGATCATGACAAAGTTGCTATGAGTCCCCTCAATGATCTCTGGTACAAGGTAAGGCTACCAGCAGACAGGGTGAGTAATTGGAGGATTTTGTTAAGAGATCATGTGCCAGGTAGCTAGTTCAAGTGAAGAGGATACCAAAAGACTTAAGATAAGTCTTATAAGATAACCTTATCCTAAGATAACTTTGAAATTATATCCTCAAACTACTTCTCCTTTGTGAATCAGTGGCAAGTTACCCAAGTTTAACATGTCAGTAGTACACGCACCTGGGTAATTCTCAGCCATACTAAAAAAAGGACAACAGAACAAAACCATAAGGTAAACTTGAATTTCAAAAGGTTTAGTTAAAATCTTTCTTAATTCTCATGCTTGGACTGCAGTCCCAACAGAGCAAGACTTTGAGGGTTCTTAAAATAGTTAATGGGAAGGTAGCTTGGATAACAACTAACTTCTGCGGGATCACCCCTGTCAAAATTGTCTTGTTTCTCCACTGTGCTCAATTTGATAACAGCCAATGCACTGGCACTTCAAGTCAAACAATATTAGTTTTTATCCTGAGCATCACAATCTGTATGTGAGTTAAATCTTAGGCCAAACATTCTATTTACATAATCTTTGTGCCTTTAGACAAGACCGACTACCACTTATTATACAGCCATGTTCATAGCATAGAACGCTCAGTCATTTTGCTTGCATTCAGATTTGGGCCGGACCTTGAAAGGTCGAAGAAAACAGCTACTTGTGTGACTGAACATCTGGTTCAGTTCCCTAATGTTCAGATGAACTCCCTCAGCTCATTCAAAAGTGTGCTGGCAGTGTACAAAGACACCTCTTCCCCCGCGTGATCCCCATCCCATCACGACGACCATCAAGACCAAAGGCACAATTTTTTCCTCCTGAAGGCTGCTGTAACTGTGCCTCCTATGAGGACTCATGAACCATGTCTGCAAATTTCCATATCAATAACCTTTTGGTTTAAAGGCTCTGCATGCCATTCCAGAAAGCAGACATGCCTGCTGTTTCTAACAGTAATGTTATCTGCTAATCTGGTGGGTGTGAGCTGATGAGCCAGGGCTCTAAACCCAGCATCCATGTTCCCCCAAAGGAAGGGGCTCCTATTCTGCCCTACCACACCTCTCTCCCTTCAGATTAATGACTTAAAGACCTTTATTCCTTACGTACTCAGTAGTGGCCTGGTGCCTGACCAAAGATTCCTGTGGTTCTGCAGACTGGCTGATAGAAAATATCTTGGGAGATAAAGGACCTGTCAGTCTCTAGGAAATCAGTCTCTAGGAAACAACCTAGCTGCTAGGTTGTTTGCTGTGTTAGAAAAGCAAAGATGAGAGAGTGAAAAGGTAGACGTGTATGAGACTAGGGAGGGAAATAAAGAATTTTAATTATTTTCTTGTCCTCATTCTTGCTTTGCTGTCCCAATAACATCGCCCTCAAATTTTCCCCCTCTGCATAAGCCCCTTCACTCTCCATCAGTCATATGCCTTCATAGCCCTAAATGATGGTGTTGAACTCTGGGAGGAGATGGGGGGTGCATCATGGCATTGTCCCATAAGGAACTCGGGAAAGGACAAGCAGGCTAGTGCAACTTACCCCATGAGCTGATGTGGAAGGGGAAGGGCATGTCTTCTTCCTGATGGTCCTGGTTCCTCTGGGACATGGTGCACCTGAGGAGCAGCCACTGTGTTCCTGCAGTTCCCAGGACTCCAGGAGGGAGACCTGCTTGCATGATGTAGGGAGTTGTGCAGTGGCTGCTTTCATGATCCCCAGACTGGACTTTAATGGGTTGTTTGGCTAAACTGTGTAAGTTTACACATCTAGTGTCAGTCTATGATCTATTCCACCTCCCACTGTCTTTGCTTTTCTCTGAACCATTCCAAAGAGAGTCCAGTATAGTACTTGGCCTGCTTCTGCACTCACCAGTTTATAACTGGTACTATGGAGCTGTTTTGGTAGTCTCCTGATTTGCACAGGTACTGGAACAAGCCAGAAGCAGCAAGAGCAGAGTCTGAGGTTTCCTTGATCATGGCTTTGGAGAACGTGGGTGGCCAGAACCATATCTGAGGGAATAGATTTATCCTCCTAAACTGGTGGAATGTTTTAGTAGGAACTATTTTCCACTGCAAAAAATTAATTTCATTGAAATCTGCAATTAAAAAAAAAAAAAAAAGATTGACTAACACTAAACATTCCTAATGTGATTTGAGGGGTTATTTTGGTGTGTCATGTTTCTGGGAAAAGGAAAAAGTAACCCTATGCGCAGCCCAAAGATTCACCATAAATAACCTGGACATTAGGAAGGGGGAATCTATTGCTGATGAGAAGGGGGAAATGAACCCCAAAACAGTGGAAAAGAAAGGCTGAATGCTGGATTCACTGGCCATCATCTCAGGTGTGAACAGAGGGGTGAGAACCAGTTATGAAAGACAAAGACAAGACTTTAAGAAATAACAGGCCACTGCATTTAACTTTGGGGCCTTGTTAATTGATGAGAGAAATGAGATCAAGTCCATTACTAATATCTAGAGAAAATAACTTGATGAACAATACCATAGGTGACAGTTCTGTCAAACATGAATCAAAAACAATTTCTCGAGGTGGATAATAAGCCAGTGGTACTGTCTGTGTGGGTTTAGTAGGGAGGAACTCACTGAATCGTTGGTTTAAAGGATGCTAGAGAAATGGAAAAACATCTTTTGTAGATGTAAAGGGCCAGTCAGCACAGTATTGAAAGCTGTCTCTGTCCATGACACTAAGAACTGGTTTTTACCCCTCCCTGCTACAGCCAGCAAAGTGAGGCAGAGCAAACATCCCTACACAGCCTGTGGGAGTCCCATGCTAATGCTTAGATCACCAAATCACCTTGGGTTCAACCACGTCATGCACATGACCCTGTAGAAAACAGCCCTGTCCTACTCTCACAGCCCATCAAGACCTGAGTGCCTAGTCAAATTCCTTTCTTTTAAAGGGTTGGTTTTGGGATGGAGAATAGTCCTTTGGTAATTCAGATTTTGGCCTTGATTCTGGAAGACATGAGCCTTCCTAGCTCATGGAAAATGCCTGTCAGACATACCCAAAATAATTAATTTAATGGCTCGTAGCAACCCATTGTATTGCTTTCATCCTTGAAAGACAGGGAAGCTGTCCTGATAATATTGCCCCTGTGTCTCCCACCACAGAAAGTCTGAATGTTCATGGTATCCAGTTGGCACAGCAGTCAATTTTGCCTTGTAACTTGTTACTTCTTGACCTCGCTGAGCTCAAAACACAAAGGACTTCCCTTTGAGTCTTACTGTTGATGGTTCATTACCTATCTCTCGGCTACATTAGTTGCACCAGAAGGGACTGCGTAACTTCAAATGCAAAACTCAACAGTCTGGTGTCTTCTGATGCTCCCTGAGGGAAACTCATAGATCCTGTGAGCTGCAAGAGTTTTTGCCTCCTTCTTTCTTTCTCTCCCAAACCATAATCACTTTGCATGTTTGGACAGAGCATCCAGTAGCACTTTATTCCAGTCCTGGTGTAACCTGCCTCTGCATCCCTGAAGAAGTGGGAAAGAACATGACTCACACAGAAGTCAGCTATCTGAAAACTATTACTTGACATTTAAATAGCAGGAAATATATCCTCAAAATGACAGCACTGGCTTAAAAGTTATGACTATCAAATTCCCTGAGAGGGTTGGTGTATACATTGGCAGGGGTAGGCTGGGTGAATGGCCATCTGGCAATGCCTCTGTCTCCATGAAGTATTCACTGAACAGGGGGAGTAGTCTAGGGTCTTAGCTTGAGTGCCCAAACTTTGACAAAAGCATGCTGAGATTTGCCTGCAATCACAGGACAGAAAAACCTGCATGATTTTGGGGCCTGAACTACACCAAGAGACTGGACCATGCTGCACCTTGCCAAGTCCTACAGATGGTTTTCCAGGTCAGCCTGAACAAATTAGACTTGAATCAGCCTTAACATGTTTGAACACATGAAACGTGTCTGTCTGAATCAACAATGTTGCAGCACAGTGTGGATGCATTTAACTTCCTGCAGCCCTCCCTGTGCAGTGTGTGTTCAGAGCAGAAGTGTAATTTCTTCCTCTTATCTTCTTTAGGTGTTATTACCCTAAATATGTTTGAATCTTCCAGCCTGTCCTCTGAAGTCAGGCTGGCTCCTTCTTGTTTCTCTTTTTTTTTTCTTTCTGTCCTGCTGGTGGAATTGAAGTGGGATTTTGCTTAACTGACTGTGATGTTGAGCAGTGTGGTCTCGTGCAAAGTGCTCATGGGGTCAATGAATTTGTGAAGCTCTTGCTGGCAAGATCTCTCAAGACTCAAGCAGGGTGCTACCTGCCAATGGGCAGTTTAGACACTGCCAGAGGTGTTTTGTTTTCCTGTTCTGTTTTTTTTAAGTTCAGCAGTTTTTAACTCTTTTCTGTCCTTCTACCAGAGACAAAAGGTGATCTCCACTTCCCAGCTACTGGTATCCCATTCAGACAGTTCTGCTGGGGGTCTAATTGTAACAGCATTAATATTTGTTCTAGGAAGCTTTGAGTTCAAAAAGTCATCCCTGTGGAATAGAAAAGGGAATGTATTTGCATTTCTTCAGACCCATACATGTCCTCAGTAGGAATTTGAATTGAAAGAAAAATGATCTCGCAGCCTATGCAAATGTAATGGACAGATAGCAATTCTGTCCTCATTTCCCTAATGTGGGCAAATCATTTGTTGCCCTATTAATAAATCTTTGTATGCAGGTAGTTAGCAGTGAGACTGTTGAAGACAAATTAAATAAAAGACCTGATCCAACAGGGACAGGCCATACACCACCTTATGCCTTTCTGCATGCTCTGACAAGGGAGTACGATCACTTGCAGCACCTTGCAGAGGTGCAAAGCACCTTCTGGCCAGAGATGGGTACAGGGACCACGTGTGGGGGTAGAGGTAAGTGGAGGAAGCGACTGGTGCTGGCCCAGCACATGGGAAATGTCACCCAGATGGCTCACAGAATGGTGCAGGATCACAGCAGGGAAGTGAGCCTTCCCAGAAACAGCTTTTCCTCAAAAAACATAGATATCTTCAAACTAATGCTTCTCGTGGGAATGTACCAGTGTCAACACATTCTTAATTGGGAAACATGCCTTGGCATCTAGGTGGAATTTCTCGTCAAAAACTGGAGGGAAGGAGACAGCTGAGAATTGAGCAGAGACTGTTTTTCAAGCCTTGTGGTGAGGGCATTCACCTTCTGTAGAGAACATGGAGGTTCAGTCCTGTAGGTTCAAGGACAGCTACTCCAACCCATGAGGGAAGGCTGCTGGTCAGGCTGCATTGCTGGAAGTGTTCAAAATGTTTTTGCTTACCAGCTGTTTGCTGAAGTGTGGCTGCATCTCCTAGATACAACAGGAGCCCTGGCTGGTGCCAACCATCCCTCCACCATGTTCTCCATCCTGAAGCTCTTGGTTTTGTCCTGCCACAGAAGTATTTCTGGACCAATTCAGAGAAGGACAGAGTCTAGTCTGACTGGGTCTCATAGAGATGTGTGGAGAAAGCATTGTTCTGAAGGAAATAAGGGGTAAACTTATTTTATACAAATGGTCGGACAAACTGGTTGCAGAGGGACTAGTTCATAGCAGAAATCCTTGCTCCATGGTTTCAGCTAATACAGTGTCTGCATGGTCAGGATAATTCTTTTGGTCCCTTTATGGATAGACTTAATATAAAGCAGGGTCATTTCTTAAGCAGAACACTGATTTTTCAAAAATGTGGGTTTTTTTATTATGTACAAGTTAATGACTTGGCTTTGCTTGGGGCATTTTTAGCTTCAAAGAGGTATTCAAAATAGTAATATGGAGTGATTTGACAGGTAAATCATTGGTGCTAGGATTAATAATACAGGGGTTTTTTTGCTTGTAACCTCCTGCTCAGATCCATGACTTCTCTATTATCTGCTTGAAACACCAATCTAAGGGAGCTCTTGAGTTAATGACTTGGTTTTGAGTCTTGTAGAAATGACAACATTGTTATCTGCTGTGGTCAGAAATGGATACAGAACACTGTTAGACCATGCTGGTGAATTCATACCCTTTCCAAAGACCTATGAAGCCCAGCACTGAGGATTTAATGGGAAGTTGTTTTCCATTGGTCCAGGGCATTTGTCCGAGCATGGGGTTAGGTTTATCACACAGGAAGCACAAAGCTTTAGATACAATGACAACCTTTAATGTCAGCCACTATCCCACAAAACAGAAGTCTAAATAACAATGTTAGAAGCATCACAGAAACACAGAATCACAGAACTGCTGAGGCTGGAGGCACCTCTGGAGACCTTCCAGTCCCACAAAGCAGGGTCAGCTGGAGCAGGTTGCCCAGGACCATAGCCAGCTGGGTTTTCCATATCTGCAAGGACAGAGACTCCATAACCTTTCTGGGCAACCTGTTGCAGTGTTTTTGATCATACTCACAGTAAAAAAAGTATTTTCTTATTTTTAAATGGAATTTCCTGTATTTCAGTTTGTGCCCATCTCCTTTTGTCCTGTCACTGGATAACAGAGAGAACAGTCTGTCTATGTCTTTTTTACACCCTCCCATCAGGCTTGCATACACATTGATAAGATGCCCCTGAGACTTGTCTTCTTCAGGCTGAACACTCCCAAGTCTTTCAGCCTCTCCCCATACCACAGATACTCTGGTCTCTTAATCATCTTCGTTGCCTTGCTTTGGACTCACTCCAGGATATCCCTGCCTATCTTCTATTGGGAAGTCCATTACTGGACCCAGCACTACAGATGTTTATCACCAGTGCTGAGCAGAGGGGGAGGATCACCTCCCTCAACTTGCTGGCAATACTCGTCCTAATGCAGTCCAGGATGCCATTGGCTTTCTTTACTGCAAGGGCACAATGTTGGCTCATGTTCAACCTGTTGCCCACAAGGACCCCCACGCCCCTTTCTGCAGATCCACTTCTAGTCAGTCAGTCTCCAGCCTAAGCAAACATTACTGTCTGGCTGGCAGGAGGAAGCAGAGCTCATCTCAAGTAGCTTATGCAGGTTACCAGACCCAAGAGACCTCGTTGCAGCTGTGGGTAGTGTTACACTTGTGTGGTCCTATAACTCACACAATACCACAGCACTAACCACTCCAGCCTGGGCTGGCTTCCAGCAATACCTTGAATCGGGGGCTGTATGTGTTTCTTTCACCTGCTACAATAAACAGTTTTGGGGTTTTGGGATAACAGTTAATGTGTTAAACAACAGGTCAGCCCCACGGGCTCTGTACAACAGGGTCACCTTCTCCACAAGAACATCCAGTGTGTTAATGCACAGTGCAGTCGTAGCAGGGGCTAAACAGTAGTCTGCAAGCCCACCTGGAGTCCCAGTAAGCAGGAATCTATCTCAGCCCAGCTCTAGCACTGCACCCTCACTGCCTCTCATTTGTGTCAAAAGTGAGAACAGTCCTTGCCAGCCTGTTCAGTGGCTGAGGTCGCTGAGCTTGAGATGGGTCCATTAGGGGATATTGTTCAACATTTCTCATTTATATTTCCCTCCATTTGCAATGCTGCCTTCCTTTTATTCCAGTTTAGTATTCCAGAAATATTATGATTTATGCAACCAAATTTCTTTGATCTTAACCAGCTCACAAAAGCTTTCAAGATGCTTTGCCTTTGCAGTCTGTGAGTGGGAGTTGCAGCAGACAAGTTCAGGGGATGGACGTGCGTCTTTTAGCAAGCTGAGATGGCAGGGTCCTTCGCTGCAGTTATTGCTGGGTAGGTTACTTGATTCCTCTGAGTAAGAGCACTTAAACATAGGGCTTTTTCTGTCACTGGAAATGTGTGGCCTCCGGGGCGGTACCACGAACTGGTTAAGCAGACCTGCAACATTTGAGTATTGCTCACCACAGGAATAGCAATTTTTCAAGAAAGAGCCGTGTGTGTTTAATGAAAGCCCCTGAAGAGATTTGGGGTCATTCCACAGAATAAGTAAGTCCAAACCTGAGAATAAAAGGATTAATTCACCAAGGAGAAAGTCATAACCTTTCACTGCAATAGAGGGACCCTGCATTACCCCTAGAATGCTAATTAATCTAACTAACTTGTCAAAACAGTGGTGTTAGACAGCTTTTCCAACCCAAGAGTGGGCCAAGGTCAAACATCATGAGCCAGGTATTTTGCACTTTGTTTGCACAGAAGCTACAGTGCAATAGGATTTTTCCCTGTACTAATGGTACCGCATGTGCCATGTGGCTAAGCTGGAGTTAACGGTGACTATTCTGATGAAAGTAAATGTAAATTCATCGCATTAATTCCATGTTTGAGATCTAGTTTGGTGACATTTAAGAAAAAGAGAAATATGCAAGGAGGTTCACCTGACTGATTAATTCTTCTTTTATGCTATGGCATGTTCAACTATCATCTGTCCTCAATGGTTGTCAGGCAGCACCAAGGTGGGAATCACAGACCTAACAGGTCAAGTTTAAGATTGTGTTGGAGGAAGATGAGATCTGATGTCTGCTTCCTTCAAGATGTGTCCAGTTCAACAGAAGCTTTAATGCACAACCTGTGTCTCACTTATGCTGCATTACATGGTCCATGGGAGTAAGGAATGCACTGGCCCATGTCTTACCATCTCAAAACTATAAGACAGGTATCCATTGAACTATCTAAGTGTGTTTTGCTTAAATCCTTTCTGGTCAAGGACATATCCTGCTGGGTCCTTGCAGTGAACTTAGAGCTATACTTCATAGTAGCTGCAGGGCAAATGTGAACGTCCAAAAAAATTATAGCAAGAGCAAGGAAACAATGAATATTTTATTACTTTCTATGAGTTGAACAACTGCAATGGCAAACTAGACCTCCAGACTTCTGGGCTGACTAAAGGACAAAGCAACTTCTGTATGCAAAGTCACCAATATAGTTAGGAAAGGCATGATCTACTGTGATGTAGAAATTCTATTTTCCAAAAATTTATTAACATTGGCTGAAGAAGAAATTTCAACAGAAGACATCTGAATCTGTCCTCATACAGGATCTGTCCTAGACATTACATAATTGGTAATAGAAAGTTTTCATGTCAGACTTAATAACAAGTGTGGGGAATAATAATAACAACACTTCATGTGGGGAAGGTATAACAAAGTAAATAAATAAAATATTAATGTTCATGTTAATGTTAATGTTAATAGCAATAGCAGTAGCAGTAGCAGTAGTGATAGCAATGTACACCAGAAGTCCTGAAGCTGAGATTGCCTTTGAGTCCAATATGTGCTGATGTTCAGACCCAGCAGAAATGAACACTGTGGCTCAAGCCCATTTGACTTAATGTTAATGAGGATATGCCAGTTTCTTCCTTTTGGGGTCCTTTTTTCAGCCTGGTACTTAAGCATGTGCTTAAATATGACTCAGCACTTCCCTGAGCCAAATCCTACTTTTAAGAGAGAGCCTTTATGCTGTCATACCGTCTCCCTAGATTACGGCCAATGAATTTTGTGAAAAGCTCAGTCATTTGCAAAATTGGTGTCTATGGCACCTCAACAGAAAAATAAGAATGTGGGCAATGAACAAAACTAAATGCAAAACATTCTAAAAACTAATAATCAAGTAATTCTGGGGCCTGTTAAGCTGCAATAAAGCAGTTTATCTGCTAAGATATGTTTTAGCAATAAGGAGACCATTTCTGCCACTTCCTATATGAGTCTCATAATATGTTTCAAATTCAGACTACTACTCTGGACAGCATAGAGTAAGAATATTACACAGCTCAGTGAGAATTTGAATCCTAGGAATAAGAGATGCTAAATATTCATTCGGTTCCATCTAACTACTGCTGACTACAATCTCTGTTCAAATCCTTGAAGTCTAATTTTAATTAATAGGAGTTATTGCTTAATATTCAGCCTGAAATTTCATTGTGTTTCCCTCTTTCCCTTTTGGAGGTTGTTGAATATTCATTGCTCTCCCTGAATTTGCATTAATCCAGCAGAAGATTTTCTCTTGAAATGAGGATGGATGTGTGCTACGAGTATCAGTAAGATAGTGGAGCTGCCTCAGGAATCCAGGCATGTAAGTGTCCTCTATTTTCTTCTTTTAGCAGCCCCAGCGCTCCTAGGCCATCTTCTTGAATATCTCTGCATAGGATGTCTGCCACCAGTGGCAAATAGGGAATGACAATCTATAATAGAAGGTGAAGGAAGGAGGCTGGGAGGGTTTCCATAGTGACTAGTCCACCATCAGAGACCGTGGGTGGAAATGAAATATCTGACATTGTGAGAATTTCCACCACTATGAATCTCATATAGTTATGCATGTGTTCAGGTAGCTCCAATACTGGGTGACAATGGGAAAGCTGCTGTGCAAAATAAGAGATCTTGTTTGCTGTATCTCCTCACATTTGAGTTCTGTTCCACCTCCGTACAACAGAAAAATTTCCAGTGAAACAAGAAACTCTCAGAAGACGGATATTTTGATGTGCAGGAAATTAATCTGAATGGATGAGGGATGCAGGAGGCTTTGAGGCATGGTCTAAGCTAAGTCCCCCTGTTAGAATAGGAAAAGCCTGTCACAGGACTGCCTGCAGAGTCATGGTGACAAGCAAGAAGATCTGTTTACAGTCTCCTCAGAAGAGGAAAGGCTTCAGGAAAAGTAATCGTGTAGGACCTACAATAACTGAAATCACCAGACCTTATCACAACAGGACTCCTTCCAGCTTGGCTTCCTGTCCGAACAGCGGCCAATAACAGATGAGGAACCCCATGGTGGGTAATTATCAAATAAAGTGCCTGGGGAAAATGTTCTCTTTGAACTGCATCAGTTATTGGTAGTTGGCTTGTGCTCTGAAAGATAACAGATTATGACCCAGAAATATTTCCCATGTGTACGCACAAGCAAAGTGTGAAGTGGAGCTTACATAAGCTTCCCAAAGTAGTGTATAAATAGGTATATGAATGGACACATGCCATATGTGAAAAGCATCCGTATGTAATGGAATGCAGGCTGCTGGGCTAACAAATGTCACTCAGGTTTTCCTAATTGCCATTTTAATCATAGTGTGCACATGTGCAGGAGTTTGAATGTGCATGAGTTCTCCTTTTTCAGTCCTGAGTCTTTTCTGCTCTCTGTTACCCTGCATTAGGTGGTTTGCATGGAAATTGTCCACAGAATAATTTCCTTGGAAAGTCCTTTGTCTTGGCTATCCTAATAAAAATGCATCATCTGCAAGTGTCGTCGTGAGTCAGTGAGAAGGAATGGGCTCAGCTGGGGCCAGGGCAGCTCCACCTGGAAGTGTACGATCCCAGGAGTGGGGATGAACTCTCTCTGCATGAAATCTCAGGGCAGACATTTCCAGCTAGGGTAAGTGATAAAAGTCTGTATCGACAGCCTGTCTCATGAAACATGATTTACTGTTCCTTCTAGTTCTGTAAACCTGGATAGCTAGTGCACCTTGGTCAATAAACGCTGATGTTTACCTCAATGATCGTCAATATTTATGCCATTATAGCACGATTCAGGGGTCAATAATCCCGGGTTCTTCTGCAGCTGGAAGCTTTAGGTCTAGAATCAAGCAGGCCTTTCATGATAGATTTGTGCAGTACTAAACTCTGCAGGAGTCTCAGTTACGTAATATAGATAACAGCATACTTGTTTTGTAAATTCTCTTTTTGTATTGGTTGTAAAAGTATTGTGCTTTAATTTACTTTACTGCCTTTAATTCTAAGTTCACATCTTATCTGAACTTAGAGTTAGTATTGTTTCAGGGAGAGACAAGCATATCAGTTTCAAGCGTTCTTCTCAGAAGCAAGCAATAAGCTTTCATCTGCAGGAAGGCAAGTCATGCTGGGACTCACTCCTTTGGCCTGTGTAAAACAGGGTGTAAGCAAAGAAGCAAGGTGGGACCGTGAATAAGGATGACATATTTTCCTCTTTAAAATGTTTTCTTATTGCCAATTTCAATTTTCAGACAAAAAAGGGATATTTACTTTTTTGCCCAGAAAATGACTTTCAAACAAAAGTCTCTCATTTTCAGCTTCTCAACAGGAATCCGCATTTCCTATTATCTGCTCCTGTTGCTTGCCCCATTTCTGAGCAGTACAATATGCAGTAGGCCAGTCAGAGTGAGCTGGGACCAGCGCACAGACCTGCCACCCAGGTGGTGACACTGTGTTCCTCTGTGGACCAGGAGAGGTGGGATTTCTGCATTTTTCCTGGGATCATTCACGTAGCTACTCACTGATGCATGACATTCTATATAGAGATATGAAGGATCCTTGACATACTGCTTCTTCCTCCTTATCCCTGCAGATGTGACACAGGGTGTCACCTTAAGACATCTCTTTTTCCTTATCTTTGGAAATAGTCTGACTTCAACAGAAAATCAGGAGGCCGAACAGAGTTTTTCCTCAGTGCAGTTTGGTCTGCTATGCCCCCAGCAGCCCTGGAGATATCCCAAAGCTCCAGCTGTCTGTTCCTTTCTGGTGGTGGACCCTTGCAGTTTTACTGTTTTTTTTCTACATTCTTTTTTTTGTTTTTTTTTTAATGTGTCTTCCTTCATCTCCTGGCTAATGAGACCATGTTCACCACGGCAGGTAAGGTCACTCTCACAAGACTTTGCAAGAATCTTTAAGCCAACATTCAGGATGCTGTTGTAGCTGTTCTACCTCACAGTTTTCTAGGACACTGCATAGCTGATAAGGTCACATAGCATAAGCCCAGTCTGTGGGTAGCTAAGCATGGAACTGCAGGTTTCAGGGACATAACCTGTTTATTTCCTATCTCTTGTTGTTCTCCCCCTGTTCCTTCTCTGTGTGTTTTGACCCAAGAGGACACAGGAAAGAGCTTTAACTAAAATTCAGAACAAAATGTTTAATTCACCCTTAAATGCTTGTCTGTGGATTTCTTTTTCAGATCTTGGGGTGGGGGAGGAAAAAAAAGAAAGAAATATTCCATTTTGGATTGACCCAACCCCCCCATTTTTCAGTTCAGTCAGCAAACTAGATCATCAATTATTCAGCATATTTCACATCAGCATGAGGGAGCCAGTGCTGTACTGGGTCTGGGGAGGGGTGTGGGAGGCCAGCAAGGTAACTGGGGTGAGAAGTCGACACTGAGAGGTGTGAATCTTCTCTGCACTGAAGCCAGGTGGTCTCACACAGCTTTTGCAATGGGTCTATTTTTAACTGCTCCTCTCTTAATCTGGGCCAGGTAGCAGGTGAAAGAGATGAGGTGGGTGTGAAGTTCACAGCACTTCTGTTTGTATTGTGACATTGGTTTGCTACTCAAGGAGAAAATAATCCTGCAGCTGGCCTCAACACTAGAATAGGTTGAAGTCTCCTTCTGCTAAACTGACTAGTTTGTTATATACACATGGAGGCATTTTATATGCTTGTTTGGGTGTTGGGTCTCTCACTTTTTGTTCAAGAGGAAGTAATTGAGGAGGGGCTCATTAGCAGATCCTTTAGGACAGAACATAGCGAGTACTGAAGCTCTGAAGATGTACTGATTTCACCTATGCTGCTTCTTGGATGCTAGCCAGGCTCCAGTCAGTCCTCTCCAAGAAAGAGCCTTCAGACCAGTGTCTGGGCAGCCTTCAATCATCAAATCACGAGTTGCCGCTGAAACCCCTTCCTGCACCATTTTCTCTGCATGCCACAATGCTGCTTACTGCCTCTGTGTCACTGGAGACTGCTTATAAAGACACCTGAGCCAAATACCCTACTGTTCTCCTAACATGTCCTGTAGATTCTGGAGCTGGGGAGCACCCCAGTTATCACCTATTTCTGGGCATGGGAGGAATCGACAGATATCTCTCCTTAGAGCTGATTTGAGCTCCCCATTTCATGTTGTGTAGGCATATCTTAGGCACATTCCCATTTCCACCATCAGCACTTCATCCTGACAGGTCTAAAAACTTAAAACCAACTCTCTAGACCATGACATCTTTGTGGACCATGAGCTCTGTTTCCTGAAGGTGCTGCCAATGGGCCAGAGAGTTGCCCAGGCGGTCACTTGCCCTGTGTGTTGCTGAAGTAGGTTAGTCTGTCTGTGATTGCCAACCACTGTCTCCCAGAGAGAGTTGGGGAGGGGCTGTCTCTGCCACACTTTCTCTGTTGATAATTTCTAAGACTTTCTTGGTCCTCAGTGACCTTCAAGATGGGAAATGTTATCATGAGTGGAAGATACTGCAGGTACCATTTCTGCATCCTGAGCCCCTGCAAGACCCCCACACCAAAATACCTCACATCTGCCTGGTACAGTACTGGTAAGATCCAGAACTCATTGCACATGAGGCACTAACACAAAACATCTCTGGACACTGCTTCTGCTGGGGAGCAGGATCACACAACAAATCTATGGCCATTATGATCCTACTTTGAAAAGATTTTGCCGTTCGTTTCCTCTGATTCTATTTCAATGCCCAGCAAGGGCTGAAATTTCCCTTGGGAAATTGTAGAACAGGAAAACAGATTTCATCTGTTCTCAGTATTGGCTCCAGAATTCATATAGAGCATCAGTGATGCAGGAGAAACAAGAGGGTTATTGTCCGTACAGTTAATACTCACTCATGGAGAGACGCACCTTGTAGCTATCCAGAGACAACAAACTGAGCAACTACCTCTCTGCTGGAGTCTCAGTGTCCTTGGCTGGGAGACAGTATGTATGTTCAAACCCCAAAGTTCCTTGTCTCTCAGGTTATTCAACTCAAAGACTCTCTTTGTTTTGGTGATTTTGGTGATATTTTTAAGAAGTGAATTTGTCTGTGCCTATGCCAAGCACAAATACAGGCTGGGAGATGAGTGGATTGAGAGTAGCCTTGAGAAGGACTTGGGGGAAACGGTGGATGAAAAACTGAGTATGAGCCAGCCATCCAACCTGGCCTTGAACACTTCCAGGGATGGGGCTGTGAGCAACCTGGTCTAGTGGAAGGTGTCCCTGCCCATGGCAGGGGGTTGGAACTGGATGATCTTTAAGGTCCCTTCCAACACAATCCATTCTATGATTCTCTGATGTGTCTTTCTGTATTGCATCAAATGAACACCTCTTGAAAATATGAAGTTGGGGGGCAAATTTTATGTCAATTTTTAACTTGAGAGAATTATCTGGGTCTGATTGGCCAAGGTGTCCAAGTCAGAATAGTGTATTACAGCAAAAGCAGGTTAAAGAGATTTTTTTTTTTTTCTTGCAGAAGCTGAGTTTTCCTCTAGGAAAGGAAGAAAAAGAAAAAAAAAAAAAAGAAAAAGAAAATTGAAATTCAAATTATTTTCAATAATACTTTTTTCCAATTTCTGAAAAATCTTTGCTGGTTGAAAATTCAATTTTCCCTCCACATAAAGCTATTCTAGAAATGTTTTGACCATCTGCCACTGTGACACCCTTACATGTAACCATCTATCATTTATATTTCAGCTCTGCAATCTGGAAATCAAATCAGAGACTCTGAGCACAACATTATATCCCTCTCACTCCAAACCAATGGTTGCTTTGGGGGTCCATACCCAAAATCAAGAATGATTCATGTGTTTTATCAGATGGTTTCAAGTATTCTAGGGGAACAAAAATGCAATTATTGGTAAAAATTTAGCTATCCTAGACTGAAAAAAAAATGACACTTCCAGTCATTCCTTGTGGGATTTTTTACAATTAAGTATAGATCAGAAAGCCAAGGGGTGGTGGATACTCCACTGGCCCTTGTTCAGTATGTGACGCTTCATAAATCTGATGGTGAGTGTTCTAATAATGGGAGTTGTTGCTTTTTTAGAAAAGCCTGGCATAGGAATAAAGAAAGCTTATGCATGCAGAAGAGTCAAACACGTTTGTTCCAACAAACATATTATTAACAACCTTGGACACTCGGCTGATCTCATTTAGGCCTGGCAAATTGCAGATTTTTATGCAAACAGACCTCGGGGGGGGGCAGGATCTGATGCTTGCCTTATACAGAAGCTGGACCCTTCCTCCTGCATGGAGGGAGCATGGCTCCCCGCAAGGAGCGCTCTGTAGCACCCTCAGAGAGGAGGCAGCATGGCATCTCCACAGAGGAGTGGGAGGAGGATGAAATAACAGGTACGTGGGAAACCGCTTGGGTCTATAGCGCATGTACAAGTGTGCGCCCATGGGAGCGTGCTCTCGGCACAGCACCTGGAGGGGATGCGGTAAGTCTCATGGGCTCTGCTCTGGGATGCCCAGGCTAAGGGCACCTGGCAGCGGGGACAGTGGCCAGGCTTCTGGTTCCACAGGAAGCCAGTGAGGCCATCCCCAAAGTAGAGGTGGGAAATGACAGCATGACAGCTTTCAGCATTGGCCTGCCTGTCACCTGCCTACCACTTTCCACTTTTCACAATGGAAGAACAACAAGAAGACATCCAAATTCAAACCTCTCTTCATTAGTACAGAAATCAGACAATTTTGTTAAACTGGAGAATATGCAGCATGAACACCAAAAAAAATCTCCAAATTGTCAAGAATACCCTTTCTGGCATTTCCAACTAGGCAACGGGGTTTTTTTTCCAACTCAATGGCTTGAGAAGTCAAGAGGATTTTATATTTCTTAAGTTTCCTCTCCCAAGTTAAAAAAAAAAAAACAAACAATCAAGCTTTTTAAAAATTCCTGGCTCTCTAGAAGGGAAACAAACACACACCAACACCAGGAGCTGACCTGAGAAGGGGCAGTCTGGGAATCCAACTGAACTGATATTTCTCATGCACTTCATAGGAAGCTGTGCAATAAAAATGTGTTCACAGCATCTCTTCCAAATGAGCCAAAACAACTCATGGCATCTTGGACTCCTATGCATACTGCCAGGGCAAAATGAATTTAAGACAACTTGCTTGTTTTTCCCTGCTGGCTTTAGTAGATCCCTGGTGTTACCTAAATCTTTGGGCCACTGGAACAGGTTATGGAAACATCACCTTTGGAGATGGGCAGGGAGAGCCACAGCAGACTCTGCCACTTTGTTGGGATAAAACCTCCCTCTGACCACAGTATTGGCAGGACAAAAAGAACAGAACTAGGCAAGAAGCACCTTCTTATCCCGTAACTTGCTGTCAATAGTTTTCCAACCAAATGAGAAGGAAAACCAAAACTTGACTAGATGAATGTAAATCAGAGAAAGACTCTTTTTCTCATTATGGGTTTGTTTTGGTTTGGGTTTTTTTTTTCCAATTTTATTAAAACCCAGATACTGAGCATTTGAAAATAGACAAGATCATTTGCCTATAAAAAACAATGCACAGCCTATCAGATATTGCCAAGGTTTTAGAGAAATGTAAAATCATCTCCCTCTCTTTCTCCATCTTTCTTGTTCTCCTATTAGAGAACAAGTACTAAAATAACAGCTGTCCCAGAGAGGGCCCAACCTTTGCATCCTCTCAGTGGGGAAGACAATAGGAGTGGACCAGGGAGACTCCCTAGTGCTGGAAAGAGGACCGTGACAGTGCCAAGACTCACACCCCTGTCTCCTGGGTCTGGGTGCTTTAACAAGAGTAGTGGCCTGCAACACAGCTCACAGTCTCTTATCCTCAGCAGCAGCACTCCACCGCAGCCTCTGGTAGGGGAAGGACTGAAGGACAGCATCAGCCTCTCACCCAGGTGGTCGTGCATGCAGAAATTGTCAGTGCCAGGATAGTGAATACAACCGTTGTTTTCAGATCTCCAAAGAGAAATGTCTCTTGTCTGGGGCAGTTTTCCTCTGCTATCACCACTAATCCTGTTAATAGAAATTGCATCAATAAACCCAGCTCCTTTTGATGTCTTCCTCCCTAATCTTCATGGTGGATTACTGCAGTAGGTCACCTTGTATCCTCCCTTATCCCTGTTGGAGCATCCTCCTTTGAAATCTGTAATTATCTCTCTGAGATAATTGCCAAAATCATTTACAGTCCTGGAGAGATCTTCAAAACCTACTTGTTTATGAAAGCAAATAATTCAGGTTAATCAAATATTGTGAGATTTCCACTCTGCCTGTCTAGGTATTTGTACATTTAAATCTGCACCTTGGCTGTTACACAACCAGCCTGAAAGGCAACCTTCACTGTAAGAGAGAGAAAGACAGTTGTTACAGGAGGGCAGCTCGACCACTTCAGTGCAACTGGATGGCTCCCAGTGAATGGAGGGGTGTTGCTGAAAGAGGAACTGAGACAGGCTGGATGAAGGAGTGCCGAGCATTTCCAGTGCCCACGGAAACCAATAGACACTGCAGGGGCAGGAGTAATGCTGTGTGGTCGGTGGCTGTTGTCAGCATCACTTGACGTTATTCCCCCCTGCAGGGGAACAGTTCTTAGCAGGAGAAAATCCCTGCACCGCCTCAGAGCAGCTAAGCTGAACTCAGGTGTGCCCAGGGAAGACAGACTCCAAAAAAGGACGCAAGCTCTGCTAGGTACCTGCTATAGCACAGCTAAAACTAGCGCAGGGATGTAGGAGCATCTTGGGAAGTGCACGGTCCTGATGATGCTCTGTCAGTGCTTACAGCTTACTTACATTGCTGGGCTTGCCCTGGCTCTGGATCTTGTCTGGATTATCCTGTTTCTTGTATCCTTTTCCTGTGCGGTCCAAGCAGGCCATCCTGACCGACACTTCCCAGGGCAGTACAGTTTGTCTGCAGGGGAAACCTCTGTGACTGTATCAGAGAGCCACCGATTTGCACTCAACATCTGCTGCCCTCTGGGTATGTGACCTAACCTTCAGTGTTAGGGCAAACAAAGAAGTTGGACTGGGACCCCACCAACAAACATGTCAAAACACAGAGAACCTGAATTTCATCACAAAATGGGCTGAAATGAGTAAACCTGATCACTGTCTAGCTCCAAATTCTGGAACAGACTTGACATTTCTGGGACTATTGGCATAGAGAGGAAAGATCAGGGCTCTCTTCACCACCAGATTGTCAGTCCAGTCACATCTTTAGACTTCATGATCTTAGAGGTCTTTTCCAAACTTAATGATTTGATTTGATTTCATTTGATCCATCCTGGATCATGCCCGTTCACCTGTTTGTCTCCTGGGAAAGAAATTCCAGTCTGACCTCTGCAAGCCAGGAGCAGCAGGTGTGAATTGCTCTGCAAGCGTCTGAGCCTATGGGGGAAGGCAAATCGCTGAGGTTCATGAAAATTACCTACTTTCCAGAGTCCTCTCCCAGTTTCTTCCTTTCTACAAACTTAGTGAATAATCCTAGCTTTCTGCCTGCAGTTAAAATATTTATTCTGGACAAACATTCAAACTATCTGGATTTCCTGGGAAAGCCAAAAGAGTGTCTTCTCTCTTCTTAGGCACCTGGTTATTCTGAACCACCCTGGGGCCATAGCACTAAAACAAATGCTTATCTATTAATGTGGTACAGACACATCTTTTCATCTGAGCCCACACACCACTATTTTCTACTATAACAAAATATTATCTATGTGTAGTTGTAGGACTAAAACTAGAAATATTACTTTTTTTTAGGAAATGGCAATTAATTTCCAGCAGAGTTTAGTAGAGTTTTGCAAGGTTCTATAAAGTTTTGGTTCAAATTACAGATAAAGCATTCCATATACACTTACAGTATCTTGTTAATTTTTAACACTTTAGTGATACTGTTCAGTGATCTCCAAATTCCTCTCCCATCATTTGCTAGAGGTGGCAAATGATGGTTTCTTGAAACAATAACTATTTATGACAAAATATAATTTTGACAAATCTGAATCACACATTTAAAGGCAAACAACCATAAATTCTTTAAATCTCTTCAGATTTTGAAAAAGTTCTGTGGTTTTTTTTTTTCATTCTAAATGACATTTGTTTCAAAATTTCACTTACACTACAGGAGAAATAAATGTCTTCAAAGATTGAAAGTGAAATGGAAATGTTGCAAGATCTGTCCCCAATTTCTGTTATCAGTTAGAGTGAATATTTTAGAATATCTTTTATCTTCTGTTTTCAGAAAGGAAAAAACCATCAAAATCTCAATATTTCTCATCTAATCTTCACTCCCAACTTCACTTTCCTGTCTCATCTTTTCTCAAAGTAGCTGAAATTGCAAGAAAGCAGCTCTCTATAGCTATAGTGACTGCCAGTAAGAGCAGTGATTCCAACCTGGCTGTCCCATCTACAGAGACCAACAATTTACACCAATACACAGCAGCATTGGAAGTGCTGCTCTAATTAAGATGCCATAATATAAAGTCTGTTTTTATAAGGCCTATAAAATGCATTCTGGGAGTGGACTTGGCATCAGCATGGGACCAATCTGCTGCTGTTTGTTTATTTTTTTATTGATTTGTCAAGAAAGTAATATATACTGTGTTCTAATTCTGCAATACTGTTGCTGTATAATTGAAGGAAGCACTTCTGGTCTAAGTCCCTATTTGCAAGCAATTACATGTTGCTTTAAAAAATATGTCTCGTGAAATTGATTTTTCATGTCTCTCATGTGTGATGAAATATAAGTTTCAATAAAAAAATGTGTAATGGCCAGTTCTGAGACTACCTAGTTAAAATGTTTTCTCTGCTTTTAACTAATACCAGTTTGGTATTGCCAGGTACAGGGAGTGTGGCACTGCCTATTGCAGTCAAAAAGCTCAGTAGTTCAATAAAAAAAATTAATGGTATTGAATCCAATGATTCTACCCAGTGAAATGCAGCATTATTTCCTGCTGCTTTTTAATACTCTATCTTCTAGACTCTATCTACTCCCTGAGTAACCCAGCTTTATTAACAAATAAAAGTTTTCAGTCCTGCTGACTGAAGAGAGAAGATTAACATACAATATGCACAAGTTTAGCAGATTTACACAGTAAAAAAATAAATAAATTAAAATTGCATGAATTTTGGAGAACAACTTTTTGATGTTTTAGTGCTGGGATAAGCAATAACAGAAAGATACAATTGTTTCTTTGCTGCTCCTTGCATTTCTGCTGCTCTGGCATTCTACCCTACACCAGCTCTACAGACTGGACTACCTAACCCGGAGAGTTTTAATCACCATCCTTCACAGCAGTTTAATACAAAGTCTAGAATCAAGCTTGCCATTACATGTGTTAGGAAAGAAGGGACAGAGGTGGCGTGACTTTTCCTGCACCGCTCAGGACACCTCGTTGGACAACTGAACCTTAGCCTACCCAGGATCACGTCCAGCCAGCATCATTCCATTTGCTATTGGGGCAAGCCATAATTACATTGTGACAACACGTAAATCATCCCAATCACAGTGGGGCAGATTATAATTAAAGCTTTTTGCAGTCCGAAGTGATGAAGATGAAATGTGAATCAGACAGTGAACACACACTGGTCAGAACATGGGGTGGCTCCTTTTCTTCTACAGACTTTGGGACTTTCGGTCTCCTATGTCTAAGCCCTTTGGGGACAGCATGTCTGGAGATGTACACTTTAGACTCCTCTCAGTCCACCAAAGTCCATACCAGAATCTGTGCAGTAGACATGGTTTGCAGCCGTGGCAAAATAGCTCTGTATAAATGACATTTATTACTCTAAATCCACCTGCTGCCTCTTATGTTATGCTTGGCATGTCAGCTGCTCACAGGAAGATCCCTTTGCCCCATGCACAGCCCTGAGGAAGCCTCTTCCCACCACTCCTGTCCCAGGGCCCTGTTGCATCTCCACCAGTATCAGCACCTAGTGCAATAGAGGCAATAAATAATAGGAGAATCTGCCTCCCTGACACTTAGTGTAACTATTCAGCTTCAGACTGTTTAATCTGGTACATAAAGACAGCAGTACACAATCTATAAACCCGGAGTCAATGTGACTGATGTGTGCCATTCCTGGGAGGAAAGTTATTTATAAGGGCTTCTCAGCACAATGCTACTGTATTTTCTTGATACAAATCTCTGCTCCATCGTGTCTTAGCTCTGTGACTTGCTGCTTTCTCCATGAAGCTTTGCCTTTGTTTCATTGCTGCACATATTGGCTCTGGGATACCAAGTATTTGTTCTGAGCTCTAGAAACCTCTTCTGAGGTCTTGAATATGCTATATAAATAATTTGAATAAAGCCATTGCTAATTCCATCAACCTGACAATTCTTTTTTACTCACAGTCCAGGTGGAGGTTTGCTTCCAGGTAAAGAAGGCAAATGCATCACAGACAACTGGGTTTTGATATTACATAGCCCAGATCCATTTCTGCTGGGTATTTCTATAGCCTTGACAAGATCCTGACCTTTGTGGCATAGACAGTTAGAAACATACAAGGAGATGAAAAGGTAGGGTTATTTTATGAAATGTGGATTAAAACTGTCTTCAAGGAACATCAAGTGACCTGTTCTGCTGAAATATGAAATACCTTTGCCCCAAAGGCCCACCAGGTTTCTGAACATACTTTATAAAATAGAGCACTGGCTGTGGTCAGAGTTAATCCTGATGTGAACTCTGCTACTCAGACCTTCCTTGAATAAATCTGATTGCTCTCTCTGTTCGAGGCAGAGTTGCAGGAGGCTATTCAAGCACAGAACACCAGCAGCAGGGGCTCATCTGGGACTGTTTATATATTTGTGAGGAGCAAGGTTTACTTTGATTTTCTTTCTCCATGTCCTTTTTGCTTCCTTGGTAGGGACATATACCCTGATATTTCTCCAATGCTTCAGTAAAAAAAGATCCAGAGTAAGACTTCACTGTGAAGACACTGGGTTTTTCCATGCACTCCACTCCCTGCACAGACATTGTCCACTCTGATCACCACTCCCTAGCTCACCCATGCAGAGCATTTTTGTGCCATTTTTTCAAACTGGCATTTTTGAATCTCAATCAATGCCCACCTTTAGAGGCCAAGAGGCACATACCCACCTCATACCTCAGAGGGAATTTTCTCTGGGCACTGTCTTTTAGCTCGTTTTCTGCATTTTTAGCAATATCTCTGCAGTTCTACCTGACACTAGAGCCTCCCTTATTTCAGTTCAGTTTGAGGCAAAGGATTATTTTCAATCCCAGTTAACAGTATTTCCCTTCCCCTCTCTACAATGCCCTTTACCTTGTGGTTTTCCTGCTCTGTCCCAGTGCTCCCAGCACCACAGATGCCTCCTGCTGCCAGGGGAAAGCAAATTAGAGTTTGTCCTGTCTCATATGTCAGTGATAACTGTCAGGGGAATCCTTGTTCCCATTGCAAAGAAGGCCATATGTTTGGCTCCCAAGCCAGAACAGCAGCAAAATGCTGCCAATAAAAGTAATGTTTGACTGAATGTATTTAATTCCTTTAGTTTTGTGAATAGGTACCCCTAGATAATCCTTTGTGCTTGGGCTGCATGTACTCACAGTCACTCCAGTCTTAAAGAACTTGCAGATCAAAGAGGGCAAAGACAGAGTGGAGGGGGACCTGCAAATCACCATTTAGAGAGGAGCAAACTTAGTTGTGTTTTAAATAACAGCATGGCCCTATAGGGGTAAGACTCAGGGTTTGATTAACCAAAGTGAAGAGGCTCTTCAATGCAGTCGTGAGCAGGGTAAGTCCCTCCTGCTAAGGCAGCTTAGTTTCCTCTGCACAGCATTGCACTCACTCCTGCTTCCAATTTGGTATCGCACCTGCAGTTCTGTCCTACTTGGGATGCATGTGCAGTACCACACACCACATTTTTCACCTTTCTCAGTCTTATTTATCTTTCCCCTGCTCCCCATCACCAATCCACATGTGGGAACCTTCGCCACTCCCAGAATCTCTCCCTGACGCAAATCATCATGACCTCGTTGAAATGGTGCAGATTTAAGAGATTATGGATATATAATTTAAAGGTATAGTACTAGCAAACTGCCCTGCCACTGCCGCTGAACAGGTTTTTTGGTTTGTAACCACAGTTAGAGCCAAAATATTAGCTGAATATTTGTTACTGAAGCTGAGTGAACCAGTTCCAGGGAAGCAAAGGTGGTTAAAACTAGTAAAGGTCATGACAGGAGTGCACGATAGACCATTTTTGAAAGGGAAACAGACCCTGCAGATAGAAGGGAAGATTTGTATAGTAGGATTTTGGTTTAACTTCTGCTTCATAAGTTTTTTACTTATGCTAAATCGAGTTAGCAGGATGGCATGCATAATACGATAGAGCGTGCAAAATCAGGGAGGCTTGCCGTGACTGCATATAAGGAAGCATGTTTTGTTCCTTGTCTCTAATGAAGCGTTAGTCTTGGCACAGCAGCAAGCAGTAAATGAATTAGCAATGCTACAATCGTTTGTGAACACGCCTATCAAACTCAGCAAATTGCCTAGCATTTGGAGAATTAGATAGATGGGGCTATTCCACATTGTGCTACAAAGATTTGGAGACCTTGGGAACATGACGGTGAGAGCACGGCAGCGAGGCAGTCCCTGTAGTACAGTGCAACCCAGCCCAGTTCTTCGTTTGGCTTAGGAGGGAACATCCACAGCTTGCATACTGCTAAATGAGCCTGCCCCCACCTCCCAGTTTACAGGCAGGTGTTTCTGCCCCTCCAAGAAATCTGAGATTTAAAGGTGCATCCACTGATAGCTTTTTCTGAGTTGGAAGATTTTTTTCCCTGATCAGCAGGAGCAGGATTATGCTCTACACTGTGCAGTACCTGTAGGAACAGCTTAATCAGTCATCCCAAGGGCATAAAAGGAGCTGCCTTATCCCAGAGGAGTCAGAGGCTGAGATGACAGGGTCTTTGAGAGTTTGCTGTGGGTGAAGCAAGTGTGTACAGCAGAGCTCAGTGCTGGAGTCAGGAGGGTCTGGGGATTTTAAAAGAAGTGTAGGCAGGATAGAGAGCGGTTTAGGATAAAACTGAGGTGAGTAGAAAAAAAAGAAAAAGGAAGAAAGTCTTTTGTTTGCCCATGAGGCAAGTTCAGGCTGACTACATCCAACCTCACAGTGAATTTATTAAGTTTATTCTGTCTGGGATAAAAAAAAAGGTGTGGGTTTTTTTCTTTTCAGAACAATAGGAGCATTTTCCCTTGACATCTTCAGAATTAAGTGTTTTGATTTTTAACATTTATTTAATTTAGTTGGTTTGGTGTAAAGAAAATGAAAACAAAAATCTCTGAGGCTAAGGCAAGTCATTTTGTCTGTCGACAATTTTATGTTACTTTCCAGTTTGACCAGTGAACTGAAATGACAGCTGTATTTCTTACCTCTGTAGACTGGTGGGACAATGACCAACTGCAGCCATTGCATTGTGCCTCAAAGTTACTACTGGTCATCCTGGCCTTTGCAGGACTCTTCTATGGCTCTCCTATAGCTTAGAGACAGTTTGAGTGTTTCTTTCCTTTTTATACTTGTGTGGGAGGCAGTGGAAAAAGGCCAGGTTTAGACTCAATTCACTGCTTATTTTCTAGCACCATCTGAGTGTGAAAATTTTTTTCTAAGAAGTCCCTTGGGGAGTAACCTCAGATCACCAATGCTCCATTCTTTTTGGTTTTATCCCAAACTGACTTTCTCACAGTCATGCAGGAAGTCTTTCTACACTTTTATGGCTCAATTTTTCCTAACCAGGAAATCTAGAAATTAACATTTTAGTTCTTTTTAACTGAAAGACAAGATCAGAGGTAAAAGCTATAATCATTGCTTTTAAGAACTGAGACTAAAAGCACACCAGATGTAGTGAACCTCTCAATTACATCCCAAGAAGGCAGAGAAAGCAGAGGGCAGATAGCAGGACAGGAAGGGTCTGGAGGCTTCTCAGTACTTTCCTTCACTGCAGCCTGCAGCTGCATTTTCTTCTTTCTGTGGGGTGGGAGTACTGCGTGTGTTTGTGTGGGAAGGAGCTCTGCTCCCGCCAAAACTACTGGGAGTCAAGAGCAATGTCCTTAAGGCCCAACACGAAAAAGCTTTAAGAGACATTCACAGCAGAGGTGTGCAGTTTGTTAAGCAACTGTAACCATATGGTGACTCCATAAATCCAATACAAGTATGTTTGCCTTGTGGAGAAGGACAGACCTGTCTTTTTTGCACAAATGACCCAATTTACTAAGCATTTCCTTGAATTCTTCCAGGCTGGAGTTATTTCCCTACTAAGATGGCACCTCCATGAGTAATGGAAGTTGATATACACTCACATGCCCAGAAGAAGTAAAAAGGAAGGCTCAGGATGGCATTGCAGGAGCACTGTAGTCTTTGCAATGATGAAAGTTTCATATACCATGTTGTCTGTTCTCTTTCTTAAATTAATTTGACTGGTTAAAAATGTTGTGCAGAAAATAACAGAAAATACTGAAAGAGAAACACCAAGCCTGAATTTCTTACTGCAGCCTCCATCTCCAGTGGCTTTGAACCCAGCACTGCTCTCCCCTTGGGTTTGTACACAGTCTCCACATGTCAGTTAAAAGCTTTCCTGTGGTTCTAGGCAGCTGGATCTATCTGAAGGCACCAAAATCCCTCAAGACTGCCCTTCTCCATAGGAACATGTCTTGTTTTTCATGTCTAACAAAATGAGTGAGTGATGGGATGTGTATTCTGAAGAGACCAGTGGGGCAGAAATCCATGGAGTGAGTGGCAGCTGCTGGACATGCAGCAACTCAGAGCAGGACCGTCCTGTGCCTCCACTGCCATACCATGACAAATGCCTTTGGTTTCTTTCTGCAGTTTGGAAAGGTGTTCTCTGCAGGACACAGCTGCTGTGTTTCCCTGTACCTGTGGGGTCTGGTGGGCTCAGTTCCCCAGGTAGCAAAAATGCACATCTGTCTTACACACAAATCAGAAAGGGGTACCACAGTGCTGCAGCAGGCAGCAGGACTACAGCTGCTCAGGGAGCAAGACATAACCCTAATAGCCGATGTCAGCAGCCTTCAGGTCTTTAACATTTCCATGTGAATGGTACATCTGCTATCCATCCCACACCGAGGCACCTGGTGCTGGCTGCAGCACAGCATCTTTTCTCACACAGGTATAGTCTATTAGACTACATAAAACAAGGCATCCCAAAGCCTCTGTCCTAGTTTTAGGACTAAGAGACTGGGATATGCAGAGCAGAAATGACACAGATCTAGACGAGTTCAGAACAGGGTTAAGATCAGGGCTATCCAGGCCTGTTGGCACAGAGACTGGAGGCAGAGTGAGTAACAGCAGCAGAGGAGCTATGGAGCCCACAGTTTGCCCATACACGGAGATCTGTATCTCTGAGTGCATGTTGCAAAAACAAGAATGTGTCTTCTATTCACTCTGACCTGCTCAGTGGTAATGTGGACCTTATAATGGGAGAAAAATCAGCAGAGCAGCAGTGGACCTCATCCTAGCTGTGACACGTTACACTCATGAATGAAATGAATTCTGGGGCAAAGCTAACCATCAACATGGCAGTAATTTTCTCTTTCTACAGTGTCAGCTCAGACACTGAAATCTGTTTTCCAGAAAATAGCTGTTATCTAAGAACTCTAATGGGAGACCACAGTGCTCTCACAATCTTCACACAACCCCCTTTTCCAGAGTCATGTCCTCTAAAATAAATCCTTCATGTTCCACAGTGTGTCTTCCCAAGACCAAACTTTTACTTAATCTTTATTCAAAAGAGCTGGAAAGCTATGAAACACCTGCTGATACCCCTTTCACTGTGATCACCTCATTAACATGCAGATCCACGTCACACTGAATTGACAGGATGGCTTCCCAAGTTCAATGGACTCTGGACCAACCTCTCACTGAACAAATGAAGCAAATACTCCTCTTCTTCAATATACACTCTAAAAAACGATTGCCTTCCTAATGGTAATTTGTGAAGCTCAGGCCACTATTTATGGCTGGGATTCTTCCTATATATAATCATACTTTATTGTTTTCTAATGAAATGCACGATCTAGTTAAATGAACATGAATAAAAGCAATAGTGCTGTAGACAAGAAAGCAGGAGGGATATATAATTAATGTGATCATTGGAAGAAAGCTGTGTGATATCATTCCATCAATTATCAGCCTCTAATAATTCTGTCACCAAGTAAATGAAAGCATTTTATCAATTAGTGCCGATCGTTTCCCCATAGAGAGCACTGAATACTGCTGAAAGCCAAGTCATAACTGCAACAATATAGAAAGAAAAGGAGAGAAACACAGGATGAGTATGAAGAGACCTACGCTCTGTATTGCAATGATAATCACTTAACTAGGCTCCATCGAAGGCAGTGAAAAGATTTGCAGCATAAAGTCTAGCAATAAAGAGGTTTTTGGAGAGTAATCCAGTGATCTGTGTTCAGGACACCAAACTTCATTTCCTCACTGGCAGAGGTCTCTAGGTTGGCTGTATCGTGGTCTGGCCTGGATCATCCAGCTCTATTAGACTTCAGTCCCTGGTTGGAGGGGCACCTGTACTGTGGGAAATGGCGCTAAACTGCCTCAGACATGTTCTTTGGCTTTGTGAGACCAGCGACCTCCCTAAAACCAATCACGTAAGTAGCATTTCAGGTGTGTGAAAACCTGCAGTTTGTAGCGACAGTGAGAGAAGGATTCTTCTCTCCTCTCTCTAAATGATGATGGCACAGATATCTGACCTACCCATCTAGGCTTCTCCTGAAGCACTTACCTGAAGAGGTTTATCTGCTCAATAAGTGATATTCTTTGCTTCCTCTGTTGTCCACAACTAGCTTGATGCGATATCTGAATTGCAATGTCTCATTTTGAATGGATGCCCATCGTGGTGGAATTCACACTTGCATGGAGAAGTCTTTGGGACCTTTTGCTCCGACTACCCAAGCCTTGCAGCAAGGTCATAGAGGGCAGGGTCAGCTTGGCCACAGGGGCCGGTGCACCTCACAGCAGAAAAGGACTGTGCACTGGCAGAGAGAGGTACTGACTGGAAGTAAGATGTGGGAATCTATAATTGCATATCCAATGGACTTCGCATCCCATGGCAAGCATGGAGGGTCTGCAGCTGTTATTCTCTGATATAGCCTGAAGTCATGGTTAAGGAAGGACTGGAGTGATGTTTTAACCTGCTGGTGTGACTGCTGCCCCTGCAGAGGCTTTAAGCCCTTCATGGAGATGTTTGTGAGCACTCAGCAAGTAGCTGTCTATTCAGAGGGATTTTCTTTCCTCCTCTTAGGATCGGAGCCTGGTATTTGACTTCATTATCTCCTAACTTAAAGTTCAGGCCATCTGGCATCCCAGTGTGCAAACAATCTTGTAAATTAAAAGGAAAAATATGGTCATGATTCCCTTATGGCTACAGACATGCAAGCTATTAAATAACTGGCGATGTGCAGAATGTACTTAGAAAGAAACAAAGTTGGTTCCCAACATCCCACCCCCAGCAGGTAAAGCAGCATTTTATGAATGAAGGTGACTTGAAATATACCTGACCTTCTTGCTCTCTGGTATGTTTTCCTTCACCGACTTATTGCATGGACTACTGATCCTCCTCGAGCTGGATACAGTGCTGATGACTCAGTGTCAAACAGTTGTAATTTTGTAGAACTGTTCTTAGGGTTTTATGCCAGCTTTTTAAGATCATTTCCAACAGGTTCACTCTTCAACTTAGTCCAGGAGCTAATTTTGCTCTCTGCTGAACCCACAAAACTTTTTCCACTTCATTTTTCTTTAACTAATCTGGAAAACTTTCTTCATAAAAGCTTTTAAATTACCACCCTCTTCACTCCTTTCTTCGAAGTCCTACCTAGTATATTTGGTGCCATGCTGCATTTTTCACGAGACTCCTATTTTATTTAAAAGCATTAGCAATTTCAAAAGATATATAAAGATGAAAGATCCTTGCATGTTTTAATGAACCTCAAAATGAGCTTTAGAACAATTTGATTAGAAAGCTCTCAAAACCTCAAGCACTCCCTCGGGACTGAGCCATAATGAAGGTAATAATTAGCAAGATCAAATTTTAAAATTACTTATTCCATAAATATATGTTTTACTCCTGGTACTTGGAGCCAGAGCCAAATAGGTAAAGGTCTGGAGAAGTGGAGCAAGACTAAGAACACACAAAGAAGTTAAAGTACAGCTGCCTTGCCTCCACAAGAAAAAATAAAATAAGGTGGTAAGAGAGAAAAGAACAGCTCTGTGCCTACTAGCAAAATCAAAGCTGAGACTGGGAGGAGTGGAGCATCGCATCTTGACCACGTGCCGAGGATACAAACATAGGTTGTGAGTTGGCATCCCCATGGCTTGGGAGAAGCAGGGGGTTTACTGTACTTTCTTTCTCTGTTCTGACTCATCAGGAAGAACAGAGACAGCACATATAACAGTGCAATATTGCATGGGTTTGTGCCTTCCCGTCAGTAGCTTCTTATTGAACACCGTTTACATTACTGTGATCGGTCTCACCAGGTGATCATTAGGTGACACAAGTATTTACAGTGAGATTCCACTGTAATTCAGCATTAGCTTGACAACAGAGACTGTTCTGCTGGAGCAAATTACCTGGTGAGGTCCTTACAGCAAGACTCCTCTCAAAGCAGAAGCCAGTATTTCCAGTCTCTGTTACTGTGCCTCCAAGTTCTCTGCAATACAGCAGGGTGGACTGTAGGGGTCACTGTCCTTTGCACAGTCCCTGGAGCTGTCCCGGATCATTGCAGCTCCTCCTGTCAACTCGGAGGAGGAACATCCTTTGCCACCCTCTGGGATGAGGCTGGAAACCTAAGCAGAATACTTCATAATTAGAGGCTAGGCTGTACAGGACAAAGGTGCCTTCCTCAGAGCCTAGAGGGTCTCAAACCTTTTGTTCTGCCACTGTTGTTCTATGCTTAGCATGCAGATCCAGAAAAATTCCCCCAAACCTTTGTTGTACATCAGAGTTTTGCTCCTAGGACCTCTTTTCTAACTAGGCCGGTGTGATAAGTATATCAAGAGCTGTGATACTGCTGTGGCACTGTCACAAACAAGTAGCCTTAAGGCTGAAGCAGCTCTACAGGACAAGCTCCAGTGTGACCCACTGGACCACTCAAGAAACCTCCAGCACATGCTTTGGACTTCAGTGTGCCTGGAGGTGCTCCCTTCTCTGCTCTGTGGATGGCCTCAGAGCTCTGTGCTGAGCCTGGCTACATTCACCTATTTCATCTGCCCGTGCCATCCTTTTATGTGCCCAGCACCCAGACAACATGTCAATCCATGGCCTAGCCTACTTAGGAGGACCCTGACACTGTCTGACTCAAGGACTTTGGGGACATGTAGGCGGCTAGGATTCAGGCTGAGCCCAGGCTTTCCCTATTGGTGAGCCCTCCAACAGCAGAAGAACATGCATGCTTATGGGCAGCAGAAGGAAAGCAGCTTGAGAAGAGGTCCTGGCAGCACTGCTTGCACAGCTCAAGCAGGGAGAGGCAGTGCAGCACAAGGAGCAGGCTGCGTGCGGGAATTTCACTTGCTCTTCATGAGATTAGCTGTTCCTCTAAGTATTAGAATGCCTCTTTCTACTAAGCTATTGAATGTGCCACTAACGACAGCAGGTACCAGGATTCTAATAAAAAGCTGCCTTGGGGGAACTGCAGTTTGCCCTTTGCTTCCTGTTGAAACCTCTGGTGCTTTAGAAATTCAGATCTGCAGTCATCATGCTAACACGCAGTGGCTCTGGCACTGCCTAAGCAGCACAAAGTCATGGAAGAGCTCCATCCCCTGGGCCTGAGACTGCATCTCCATTGCTGGTCTGCAGTATCATCCATATCCCTTAGAAAGTGTTCTGCATGGATTGCTAACTGTGCCACTACCCTGGCTGCATACAAACCACCTTCCTGATAAACAGCAGCCAAACCTGACACTTCTGCTGGTCACTTGGGAGATAAAGCCCACCAGAGTATATGTTTGCTTCATAGTTCCTTGATGCTCTGATAGAGATTAATTAATCATGCCAGCTCTTCAGCTTGCTATGTAGTTTAACCATTTGCAGTGTTCTGTGCTACTGCTGTCTATTTTCTGCCTGGTTAAATGATCTGCAGTCTAGGTCACCTGTAGCTTAATGCACTGCCTGAACTTTGTGACATCAATTATTAATATTTTTAACTAACTTTCCAATGGTTTGCTGCCTTGCTATCCAGCTGATGGTGCCAGATAGCCTGTTAATGACTTGCATGCCTCTATACTGGAATGACTAGCCTGTGTTTCTAGCTCTTCAGCAATTCATGTGTAGTTCCAGGCTGGGGTTATGTCCTGTGGTCCGCAACAAGGTTGTTCTGATATGGGAGTTTCTGGGTGTTGTGAGTCCCTAGCCATGGGATGGAGGGAGCCAGCAGGCTGTACAGAAATCAGACTCACTTGTCGGCCTTGCTCCACACCAAGTGCAGGTCTGTCCAGGAAGCCCTGGTCATAGCTCAGCTGTGAATTATTCCCAGATCTTCTCCATGGAGCTCCAACATACGCATGTGGCAATTCCCAGTTGTATGTATCCGTTATGCAGCCCCTAGAGTCAGGTGAACTGACCACTCTGGATCCTGGAAGGGTCCTGAACACAGCTTTCAAGGGAGGGGATTGACCTTGGAGGCAAATACAAAATTGTATCCCCTTGTCTTATTCTACTTCTACAATTTTCTCTGTCTGTCTTATCACTGTCCTTCTTGACACCTCCCACCTTTGCTGCTGGCAGGTGCCAGTGGGAGACCTCTCTGGTCGCAGACCACCCAGCCCTGTGTGCCTTGTTATCAAGCATGCTGGACGAAGTCTGCCCATTCATAATTTCCTTCTGCTGCACAAAGTCAGGATGAATGCTCTTTAGAAAGACGGAAATTGTTCCCTCCCTATGAGCAACTGAACTTTGGGGCTTTGTAAAGCCAGCTAGAGAAAACAGTAGGGCAGCAGGACAAATGGCAGCCAGGAGCTGGTCCAACCAGGGAGAGTCTGGGAAAGACACAGGGGCCAGCTTGCATAGCTAAGCCTCAGAGATGAGTATAAAAAGGATATTTCCTAGGAATTAGAGTGGGGTTTGTGCAGTCCCGGAACTGACTGAAAATATAGGTCTGGCTATCGCTGTTCCTAGTGCATCACAAATGATCTTCCTGAAGCCTTCCAGCTGGGACTATCATACTTGCCTCTTCCCAGTGATTGACTTCAACAAAGAAGAATGACTCTTGCTTCCTGGGGCCTAAGGGAATTTCTTCTTAGTAGCCCTGACTTGTTCTTCTCGGCACCAAATTCTCAGTTTCTTTCCCTACTGACTACCCTGGCACCTGCACATGCGTAGCACAGATTTGTGAGAAAAATGTAAAAGAGAACAGTTCAGCTACAATCCTCCCTCGCTGGGACTGCGTCATGTAGACAAAAAAGAGGCACTGTTTCAAAAATAGGATGATCAGGTTTTGACATAAAAAGGCACCCAGTTCCATCTCGGGTTGTGTATAAAATTATCTTTTTTTTTCCGCTACCCCACCTCCTCATCAGAAAAATGGCACCCCAGGCTATTTTGAAGCTCCAATGTGTTGCTTTTCATTCATATTTTTCAGTGTACTACTGAAACATGTGCACTTCTGAAATTTCATATCTGAAACGTGTGAACTGCTTTCACTGAGAGGAAAGCCTGAATTTCTGAGGACCATTTCCCTTTGTTCTGTTTTGAGGTGAAGTAGTAAGGATAATGCCCAAGGCATTCACAAAACAGAGGAAATATCACAGAATTAAGCAGTGTGCATGAATACGTGGTGATGAGCTCTCTGAACTGCCTTGCAACAGTTATGACTTCCCTTAAGAGGAGTGGGTATGAATTTGTTTATCTGCTATGAACAGGGGAAGAAAATACAAATGCATGTATCTTCATTCCTTGGGGTGCCACAGCAAACAGGACAGGGCAGGGACTGCAAGTCCTGCAGAGAGGAAGGCTCCGGATGGTATTGCTTTGAAGACACCCATGAGATTAAAAGAGCGTGCTTCCAGAGAGCCTCAAGGACTGAAGCAGCCAGCCACATCACAGCCACTGTTCAAGCTTTTTGCTGGCTCATTTATGTGGACTCTCATCCCTCATGTCCAAGAGATGCCCTCTGACTTGGCCCTGCTCTTGAACACCAAACCACCACTAAGAGCAACCTGGGAGAGCATTGAAGACTTGAGTGGGAGACAGAAATAAAACTGGGGAGGGAAACCTGGAAAGCTTTGATGAAGAGGTAAAAATAAGAGGGAGGAAGGAGCTGCCATGCAGAAAAACTGTGAGATGCCAGGGTCAAAGATGCCGGTGACCAAAGTCTTATTTCTGCCGCTGGAGAGCTTGGACGCATTTTACCAGTTCTCCATGTGTTTCTTCCCACCAGCCATGTGTTGGGACTATCTGTTCTGCAGGACAGGGTATGTCTTTGTGCTGCGTATGGCCAGTGCCCAGCTCAGTCCCAGGTGGGGCTTCTTGATGCTACAGTGACTGTAGTAATTCTACATGGATCTCCTCTGGGCTCAGCCAACTAAGCATGTTTGGAGGGGACCCGCATGGGATTTCTTCTGATCTGTGCTTGTTTAATGAGGCATTCCAGTTTCATAGCGGTTTTTCTTTTGCCAAGGCCACAACAATATGAGGAGGAACACAGTGTCTTTGTTAGCAGGGGTTGAAATTTCAGCCTGCTGCTTTCCAGATCTCAGAAACATTTGGAGTTCTTTTCTACACAGCATGCAAAAAATCCAGGTGTGTGCTGGTCGCTGGCACCAAGCCATTTCCTTAAACAGCATCATTATCCACCTAATGCATTAAAAATACTTTTTTTAGTGATTTAAAAGGAACGGTCTAAAATACAGGACTATTTATGTTACAGTAACCATGGTCTAGAATGAGCAGTGTTGCAAAGAGATTGCATAGATTATAAGGCATGTAATCATCTTTAACCTTTCCTGCCTGTTAAATTGGTTCATTTCCTTTCATTCATGTATCTGAATTACTTTTATGTAAATATATACTTTTCTTGGCTTCTTTTCATGCTTATTTTTTTGTTTAAAAACAAAAGCAGCAATTAAAGAATGATAAAGACATTACTAAGTAGATCATATGATGGTTTCCCTTTAGAAAAGAAAGTGTTATCACTTTGTGATTCAAGGGACTTCAGCTACAATAACTCAGAGAGTGAATTAAATGTTTTGTAAGCTACTCGTATTAAATTTCCTGAATTTCCTATTAAATCCCCAGCACTTCAGCTTCAGGAAAGGGAGGAGTGTGAGTATTGCACAAGACAAGAGAAAGCAAGTTCAGCCTAGGGCTGTGCTATCATATGTGTGTTTGGAGCAGGCAGAGCCCCTGGGAGTGACAAAGCAGTCAGCGTGGAGGCAGGGAGTTCCAATAAGAAAGCAAGAATTTGGGTACCCTCCTGATTTCTAGCAGCAGCCCCCAGGGGATGGAGCAATTTAAAAACTGGTTTGGCTCAGGAAGGGAAAACCCAGAGAAGGAAAGCATCAGGAAAAGCAGTGCCTCGGTTCAGACAATGGATGAATGTGAGGCTGCTAACAATACCTGTTGGCATGGCCAGAAATAAGCACTGGATGGGTCTTGTGTCTATATCCAGCACATGGCAATAGTGCAAACTGTTAGAAGAGACCAGAGCGGACAAGGAGCTGGGAAGCCCCCTCTCCTCCTTTGGGATCTCATGGTGGTTTGGTTGATGCCAGCACTTCAAGAATCATGGTGCTGTTTGATACAAGCTCCAAAATATATTTCCTTAGCTTTCTCCCTGTGAGAGGGCCTCCAGGACCTGCTGCCTGGCACCAGCTTTGGCTGTGACCTCCAATGGCCGCTGCAGCCAGCAGCCAGCATCTGCAGTGGGTGTGCTGGTTGCATGCTAAACCGGGTGCTTCGGTCATATCCACTGCAGGCTAGAAACTGCAGCCAGGGCTTCTTTCACCTTCCTCCCAGGGACAACCCAGCTCCCTTTTGCCAGCACTGGTGACCTTCAGGTCACCAAGGTTTCCCCAGAAAAATCCTGCCTATGCTACTGCTTTTCTTTGCCTTGAAGAGGAACCATTTCCTGCCATGAATACAAAAGTCTTATCCTCTTAGCTTTGAGGGCTCAGGACAATGTGAGTAAATGCAGACACCTTCCTTGCCTTTCCCTCTGGCTGTCATCAGAGTTTTGGGCAGCTGCTACCCCTGTGGGTGAACCCTGGGATTTCTTGCAGGGCTATGCTGCACAGGGCTTGCAGAGAGAAAGCTCAGTGGACATGCCATTTAGGGCTCTGTGCACTTGTGCCGTGAGTGCCATGTGTACACAGACAGCTACATCTGCTGCTTTGTAGTCATGTGCCCTTCCTCTTTTCCCCACCCATGTCTTCAGTAGCTCTTGGGCTAAGTGAATCCCCTGGAAGACCCTAACAGTGTGACCAGAGATGCCCAGCTCTCTCCATTGCTTTCTTTTCTGGAGTTGGAGTGGCTCAGCCCACTGAAGCAGGAAGACTGTATGTTGGTGCTGTGGGTACTAGGACATACATCCAGTGCCTCCTTCTCACTGTGGCAGAAACATTTTCCTTTGCCTGAGTTTTTGGAAATTTTCAAATGTTTCTCTCGTTAATGCAGACCTTGTTCCCTAGAGCTAGTGGAACCTGTTGGGATGCTGCTCTGCCAAGCAATCTGCTACGGTACCCCCATGCTATACATAGAGGAAGGAGGAAATTATGAAGAGGAGGGAAAAGACATTTTCCCCAAATTGGCCAGAAATATGGTGTTTTCAGAGACAGCAGCTGGCACTGCTAATTGTTCACCTGACTTCTTCAAGCAGTTTCTTCACTGACATAATGGAAAGGCTCCTGAGGATGAGACAGAGAAACAAATAAAGGCTTTACACTGTTCCTCCCTACTGAACACTCATTTATCACTGGCTGCTTGTCAGCCCAGAATGAGCCTGATGAATCCTGCTCTGGCCTCACTCAGGATACAGTGGAGACAGGGAACAGTGTTGACCCTGAAATTTCAGAAGTATCTCAGGAAGTGTTCTGTGACATGTGGTGTTAAACCTCATCACCCACCTTCCTAATACCTGCAAGCTTCTTTCCAGCCTCCTCCACAGCTGGGACTGATCCAGCACCCTCCCTCTTTTGACTGCAGGAGGACCTGGAACTGTCACCTTAGCCAGGGCTACCACTTCTTTGCACCAGAGGGGTCGACAGGTCCTAGGGTCTGCAGCATCTCTTACAGACTTCCATTGGCAGACAAGTGGTCATCAGTGTGGGCACAGCAGGACTAGTTAGAGTCCTAATTAAAGACCCTGTTCATAACTCATGGCTGCCCAGAGCCTCTTCTGTGCAGATACACCTGTTAGAAATGCTAACCTTGCATTGTGAAAGCAGATCTTGGCACTTATTCCCAAGAGGTATTAGGAAGGGTTTGGTGAATGTAATCTACTCAGTGCTGATCAGATCCCCAGGTCGGCAGGATCAGTCCTGATTACATGCTATTATAAGGAGGGCTTGCATTAAATCACTGAACCTGCTTAGATGGGAAGCTGGTGACCAGTCCTAGTTTGTTCAATTACAGGTTATATTCATCTCCAATAGAGAGTGCTTCACAAACTCAGATCTGGAGCTACCTGGCTACAGAGCATGGCACTAGGCTGGGTTGCTATCAGTGTTTCAGCTATGTTTCAGTCCCCCATTATTTTAAGGCACAGCTCCTTTCTCTCTATAGTTCATAGTTCTATTTTCTGACTCATTGTTGGCATTAGCAGATAACAGATGTTCTTCAGCTCCAGTGTTACGTCAATGCTGATTTATGGGTTTGATTGGGAAGCTACATTGCAAGAAGTTCTTTACATGGGCTCACCCTGGGGAAACAGGAATGCAGGGTCTCTAAAATTGTCAATGACAAAGGAGGAAGTGAAGACAGATTATTCACAATTTGTCAAAGCACAGGCGTGAGAGGCCACCCAAGGAAATGATCATTTCAGCAAGTTTAAAGAAAACAGAAGCAAGCATTTTTTCATGCAGTGCCTAATTAAACTGTGGAACTCATTGCCACAGGAAGGAAAAAAAAAAAAGGCAGGAAAAAGCAGGAAATTCAAAAGCAGATTAAACAGGCAAATAACCACATGACAGTCCAGGTACAATGTCAAGTATAGAAATCTCTAAATGCCTCATTATTGGGAGTGGTAGGATCAGCATAGAGACAGGGGAAAGATAATTCTGTGCTTTCATGAGTCTTACACTTTTTTTCTAAACCTCTCCTGTCAAAGGGGAGATACAGGGCTGGATGGGGCTGGATAGGTCTATAGTAGATTTCTGACCAAGGAGAACCACTCCTGTGCTACTAGGGCTCAGGGCGTACGGTGAGTTTACAAAAAGGGAAATGCTTTCTGTAATACCTCAGGAAAACTCAGGTCTTTGTGTGGGTGGTTTGTGCTGACAGCAACAGATCTAAATTTGATGATAATTTCTATATAGAAATCACTGACCTGAAATTACCTTATGCTCACATTCTGGCATATATATGTTCCACATCACAGTCAGAAGACAGACACCTACAGTGAGTTTATAGAAAGAGTAATGTGATGATTGTGTCTTGACATCCACTTACAGATTGGAGACTTTTAGAGCTAAAGGAAGCCTGTATGAGCAGGGCACACAATGAGCAGTAACCTTCATGCACTGAGTGCATGTGGGGAACTGAAGACACTGCTGAGAGACAGTAGCCCTGCAACATCAGTGCCTCCCTCATCAACCCTCATTTATTCCACTGGTACCATCAGGGATGGTAGCGCAGGCAGATAGACAAAGTACCATTTAGACAATGTTATCTGACTGGTGTTTTGTTTTGCTTACTAAATCATCTCATGAAGTCACTACTGAAACAACAGTCCTTCTGGGTGCTCAGGTCTCCTAACCAGTTAGGAATTTGGAAAGACAAAATCCACCCAACTATAGTATAGGAAAGCTTGATATTATTCCAGAAATTGTCATGTGGAAATGGTTATGGGCCCATTGAATAGTGCTCCTTTTCCACACAAGCACTTCTTCCAGCCTTGGTTTACAATGTTCTTCCACCCCCTCTGAAGCTCTTGTCATATGGCAACCTACCCTCCAGCCCTACCAGCTCCCCACGTCCCCTGCACTTGGCTTTCACACAGGATAGAAGAAAATTAGAGAGATAACTCTGCTTTTTCACATGAAAGTTTGTTGTATGGTATGAATTATCCTTGTCACTGAATAAGATATTTGCAATAAACAATTTTTGCTACTCTTCAATAGCTAAGCCAAAACCACCTAATCAATATCTCCGCCTGGGACTTGCTTAATAGCCCATCAAGCCATGTGTCATTATTGCTGTACAAGCCAATGCGGACAGTGTCATTTTGAGAACAATAATCATAGAATATGTATGAATTCCAGTGAAGCACCCCACTAATGAATGTGTCCAGGTTGGAAAGTAAATCACAGAGCAGAGGGACAGACAAGTAGATATTTAAAATAGTCCCCAAAGTACTTAACAGAATCTGAGCTCTGAAACAGCCATTGAATGGATGATTATAAAAAACCAAGAAGCAAGTAATTAGAGGCTGTCATGATGGGCTGAAGTAACAAGAGCAGGTTCCAGTGGCTGGCCTGTCCTGCATTGGAGACATGCAGATTTTAATTGATTTTGCACATATTGGTAGATTCACTCTTCTGATCACTGAGATGCTTCCAATAACGGCCAGTTTGGGACTCTGCCTATCAATAACAGCACAGACGGTACTTTGTCTGTGTGCTGAGAAGCCAGTTATACTTTGAGGCTGAACTTCATTTACCCAAACACCAAACTGCTGCCAGCAGCTTGCACAGTGAAAGAGAACTGCTTTCTGTTCAATTTGTCATTGTCCATCTGTTTCCAACGGTCGGTGTTGGGAGGATGGGGAATGGGTGGAAAGCCAAACTTCCTGAATAACAGAGCTGAAGTCTATTTCAATTTCCACCTGCATTAGAGGAAACAGGCAGGGGGCTGACCTGGCCAGAGAGAGGGGGGAGCAAATCCCTGTGGTTGTAAGAAACTCAGCAGTGATGGGGGTGAGTAAAGGAGATGGAACTAGACTCTTCTTATCAGTGCTTAGTGAAAGGATAAGAGAAAATGAATATAAAACTGAAATACCTTTTAAACTCAATTTAAACACAAGAAAAGCTTTTCTTCTTGTCATATCCCAAACTCAGCTGGATACAGTCCTGGGGAATCTGTACAAGGTGAACCTGCACTGAGCAATAGAGTGAGACTAGGTGGTCTTCAGAGGTGCCTCTAGTCCTAGTGATCCTGTGTTGCTGTGGCTGGCAGGAGGGAGATAGTTACTAACAAATAATCATTATCCTGGGGTGATGCTGAGTTTATCTTGAGTTTCTGCCAGAGAAGCCATGTTCTCCTCTCCCATTACACGTAACAGAGAGACACTTGCATTGGTCATTGGGGCTGGACGAGAATCAAACTCTCCCTTCCCTATTCCCTCTTATCTCCCACTTCCTTAAGATCAGTTATTCCATTTATCATCTGACAACTGAGATTCAGGATTTCTGAGTGCAATACCTCACAGCCGTGATGCCAGATAACAGAGCTGTGGAATTTTCCTAGCAGTCTAAAGCCCTACTTGGCAGCCCTTGGGGAGGCAATCCAGACAAACTCCCCATGCTCTGGGTTGCACTGTGACTGGGTTCTGTGCTGGCTATATGAAAAAAGAAAAAAGAGAAAGAAAGGGAAAAAAAAGCCCAGAAGGAGATGGAGGTGGGGCTATGGAAAGCTTCACATGCTTACCAAGCTCAGCCCTTGCTTAGATGCAGAGACTCTAACCTAAATTAATAGATCCTCTGGGGTCTGCAAAACTGGGCTAATATTTTGCAAGAATAGCTCTCCCTTGCTTCTTGCCCTCCAGTATGATGAAGACAAAATGCCTTCATTATTGCAGCATTTAACAGCGTGCAGTGTTTATGAAGAGGCTGGAGGATGTGAAGGAATCCAAACCAATTACATTAATCTCACAGCAAATAAAGCTGCAAATATTTACCTTCACTATACTGCTTTATCTTATTGGACAAGCTCTTGAATTAATCTAAATCCAGTCCTTTAACCTTGCTAGATGGATTGTTCTCTCTGACATCAGGAGGTCACCTAGACTTTACAGTTGGTCTCCACAGGCAGACACCAGCTCATCTGTAAATTACACTTTGGGCATATAAGCTTTATTTAAATCTCCTTGATCTATTGTAGTCCTCACAAGAGAAGCTTTCCCTGCCTCCATCTAGTTGCTTGGTGTTCAGCATGACACTGCAGTGCACAAGGCGTACAGAACAACCCAATCAAATGATTAACAAACAATACAGCAAGGTTCAGATTTTTTGCAAGATTTTACTCCTGGAATGATGTCAGTTCACCACTATGAAACCTTTTCTCACAGGAATCCATTGATATAGGCAAAACTCTCGTTAAAATGATACGCCTCAGGAAAGTCCCTGTTCTACAAGTAAACTTGGTCTGGAAAGCTTAGTTTGTTTTTTTTTTTCTTCCCCCTCATGTGATACCAAATTCAGTGCTTTGGGGTGTGGCTTCAGCAAATATAACAAAGCAGCAAGCACTAGAGGGTGGGAGTAGCAAATGGACTTGTGGTGCCCATGGGACAGAAGCACTTAGGTCATGCTAGGGACGTACAGGGTTGGTCCATTGTGTGAAATAGTCAACTTGTTTGGCCTACACCTCTCAGTTCTCTTTTCCATGACAATCCCTTCTCAAATTGGAGCTCCTTCACCCTACCAATATGTATAACCCCAGTTTCTGAGCTCATTTTATCCTACTGACCTGCAGTGGCTTTCTATTCTGCCCAAAAAAGAGGTGCTGGGTGTGTTCAGTCCTAGCAGTGCTTGATAGAACATGCACTATTAGACAAAGCTCTGCAGAAAGCCAGCTACATAAGTTTGGAGCCTGCCTACAAGTCATATTAAAGAAAGGAGTTCTCTTACATAGTAAAGCTATTTCTATCAGTGTTTCCTAACTGGCAGACCATTAAATATAATTTTTCCCATTACCAGTGAAAATCCACAGGCTTTCTCCTGATCTTCCAGCATGGAGTCTCAGGACTGGTCTGGATTTGCCTGTGCCTGAGCTAGTTTTGGCTTATTCTAGCTGTTACAACAGTACAGTGACTATGACTTAGTAAACTTATCCTGGATTAGCTCTGCTCAGGGACCAGTCTGTGATAATGGCCTGACCATTATCACCAGGTAGTCCCTGGTGACAAACAACAGCCCTTTGTGTTACTGGAGCCTGGGAAGGCTCCTGGGCAACTGTCAGGCTTTAGCTGGGGGCTGATGAGAAGGAAGTAGGTTGTCATAAGAAAAATGTATAAAAATAGCCAGAAGCAGACCCAAAACAAGGAGGAAGAAACTGCCACCGTCAACACTGAACTCCTCCTAGAGAAGGACTAGGACCTTTTCTACTCCCTTTCTTGAGGAAAGCAGGAACTGTTGATTTTAGGACTCAGAAAGACATGGGAAGGGTGAGCACAGCACTAGAGGACAGAGGTACATACCAAGGAGCTTCTGTGTAACACTTCTAACTGTTTATTAATTAGGCTTTTCTCTACTATTTAGACATTTTGGACAATTAGACTGTTAAGAAATCGATTGAAACAATGAATTCTGAGTTCCATGTATATATAGCAAGTTCCTTTTGCCCATAACAACATTTCAGTGCAATACTACTCTGGCTGGGATTTCAAACTCCGCAGATGTGTGCTGGTGTGTGTGGCAATTTTTAGGATGGCCTTTGGTGATAGATACTGGGGTACATTTACAGGACAGGTCTTAGCATACTGTTGCATAAAACCCATCAACACGAGTTGTTCTGAAAGATGTTGCCTGAAGGTTCAGGATTATAAGAGTTTACTTAAGTTCAGCTCTCTGTCCTGCTGTGTATCTCATCCTATAACACCTGCAGGGTTTTTTAGTTATTCCATGTAAACACTTTCTATCTACAGGTACAGGCAATTGGTGGTTTATTTATTTAACTTCCCCCCCCCTACACCTTGGAATAGCATTTTGCTTACAGAAGTCCCGAAGCTGAAGAGGGAAAAATTTGCAAGGAAGTCAATAACCCCCGTGTCTGCACTGAGGAAATATGCACTCCCTGGCTTATGGAAGCAGTGACGCATGGTATAACCAGCCATGACACACTTTGTGTCTTCCTATGGCCTTCTGAGCTCTTCTCAAGCTGCCTGCTTCTCTCTGTGCACACAGGTTGAACTGGGATTTGAGTAGGCAGGAGGTAGGTACCTGAGCACACAGTGTGATATAGCTGCATGGAGGTCTCTACAAGAAATAAGGAAGGAAGTTTTGTGTTTCCAGGAGAAGGTATTGATTGAACTTAGAGTATTCCTTCATGAGTTCATGCTGGTGGGAGAGCATTTGGTCTCAACAGTCAACTGAATATGAACTCAGCTCTTCCACAAGTCCTAGGTGATTAAAAGGTGCTATATAACACCTCCTTCCTTTCTATTTAGGCAAATTATAGTGAAACTAGATAGTTTTAAGTAAACAAATCCATTCTCTTGACATTTTATATCCCATAGCAGTGTATTCCCCTCATAAATTAAACTTAGATACCAGAAATTACACGAATTCTGTGAATATCCTGTGAGTTTCATTGATGACAGAAATACCATGTCAGAGTGACATAAAAACTTCTGGAAATACCAAGAAGATCCAGATGCAAAATGAGTTGGAAGAAAACCGGTAACCTTGTGCTCAGTAATCATCCTGCTCTATTCCTTCCTTGGCAAAAGGTCCTGGGCAGCACATCCCAATGCACACACCCCTTCTCCTGTTGTGGAGGGTACGGTATGAGACCAGGCCAGTGTGCACAGTGGTGCCATCTGCTCTGAGAGCATACCATGGTCTGGAGGACACACTTCTAGTGAGAAATGTGAGCTAAATTACTGTATTTATCCAAGCAGAAGACTTGTTGTGAGTCAAATATAGTCTGCAGACAACTACACAGGGAGGAGAACTTGGTAGTGGGGACGTGCCTTTGTCAAGTAGAAAAAGGCTGCACAAAAGCCAGCAATTGGAACCTGAAACCAGACATGTTTCTGCAAGTATGGTGCAAATATACACAAGTGAAGGAGACTCACTGCAATAAATCATCTGGGCATGTTGTTGAATCTCTATCAGATGAAGCCTTTAAATCAAAACCAGATATTCTTACACAATAGCTGTCCTCACTCCAGCAAAGCTACAGCATTGTGGCAGACATTATAAGGAGAGATTTCTCTGGTTTGAATGCAAGATTTCAGACTCAGTGGTTAGTGTGGTCCCTCTGGCCTTCTGGCAGGCAGTGCTTGGAAATGCTGATCAAGCACAACTCCAGCTGAAGTCGAAGAGGGTCAGAAGAGTCAGTTCCCAGCATAGCTCACCCAGCCCTGGTTGCTCGAGGACAGCCTGACAGCATGATGTTGCTGAGATTTCTGGAAGGAGCATGGGGAGCTTTGAAGTATTTGATTTAATATTTTATTTACTTCCCTGAGGCACTGGGTGCGGACTTAGAACTAAATAGCAATCATTGCTCCTGGCTCTCCTCTCTCAGAGGTTTCAGTGCAAGGTATCCTTACTGACTTCACTTAGGCTACTGTGATATATAAAAGCAGTTAGTCCTCCATCCCCAGGTGACTGCATCCCATTACCTTGCCCGAGACCCAGGGATCCCAAATGTCCCAGATTACAGCATGTCTCACAAGGTATTGCAATATATCCTTTTTAGAAGGATGTTTCCCCTGGTCTACAAGCAGCTATTAAGTACTATAGTCTAAGTAAGATCACCAACACAGGAAGATGCTAAATGGCTTGCTGCTGCAACCAGAAAGTTTTTCTTCATACTCCACTCATAAGTATCTGCCAGGGAGCCTTTGTCTCCTGTGTAGTTGCCTGGATAGTTGTCCCTTCATTACACCATTTCAAGGAGAAGCTGTTAGGGCTTCAGGCAGAAGCCTGGGCCATTGACTGGGGCTGTGGTTATACTAACTGAACAGGATTTGGAAAAGAGCTGGCCATCACATGAGAAATGGCTGGACATGTTGGATTACTGTGTGAGACATGACAAAATTTACAGACAGCCCTGTAAAGGATGTTTGGATTTCAGGCATGTTTAAGGGGAAATGATATGAGAAATGGCCAGACTTCACAGGTAACCTGAGGGGAGTCTTGGGGAGCTTTTGGGCAGCACAGCTATGCAAGGCCAACAGCATCCACATAAACAAATTGGCAACTGTATATAAGGCCAAGACTACCTAGGTACCAGTATCAGAAATACCAGATTTCAGTGCATATGTAGCAAAACTGGTACAAATGGGGAAATAGTAACAGGTAGTAACAGGGGCAAGGCTTTTTATTTGGGAGGATACTGGGGTGGAGGTACAGAGGTACAAGGGTGCAAAAAAGGAGAGTCAGGAAATGAGAAAAAAGGTAATAAATAATGTATGCAATTGATGTGATTGTTTCTGCCCAGAGGCACCTGTTGGGTAACCCTGCACTTGAACACAACTGGAGTAGAGCAATACCCCACCCCTCCTTGTTCCAGCTATACCATGACAGTCAAGAGTGTTTCTGTGGTCAGGAGAATTGAGGTGGGAGCAGGGTAGGGTGCTTCACCTGGCTGTGCAGAAAGCATCTGGACGGATGGATTGAGCATCTTGGTAGCATCGTGTTGGTACCTGTTCCCAGCCTGATGGCGCTGTCAGCTACCTACCACTTCATAACACAGGTGAGATGAGAAACTGCATGAGCAGAATTCCCTTAACATACTTGATTCTTCACCATCATTTTAGAACTGCTCTTGCACTTAATTTCCTCCCTCTTGCAGATGATCAAAGAATATAAAGAAGGAGAAATAGCTTTTCAAAAATTACTCCCCAGATTTGTTTCCAGTCTTACTGACTTTAAGGATTGTACAAATGTAAAATCATCACTGTTAAGGAAATATTCCTGATTTATACTACTACGGGAATCATCCCCTCCCCTCTGCTAGGGAAATGCATAGTCATTTAGGGGAACCACCAACCATGCCTCCCACATCTGCTGTATCTCATAATTCTCTGCAGAACTACCACATGGGTACAGCTCAAAATGAAAGGGCACTCTAGTCCTGCTTGTGCACCCATGCAGCTGGGATACCATCTTCTCCCTACACTACAGAAGATCTGAAAAGCTCACCCCTGTGACTTTAACAAGTCACCAAGAAAGAGCTCTGAGAGGCAGCAAAGGAACTGGAGTTATGGAGTTGAGGAGGAGAAGGGAGGAAATGTGTTTCGGATTTAAAAAGCCCTAGGAATTATCTTTATTAAATGCAGTGGAGCTGACAGGATCCTGGATATTTGCAGCATTTTGCAAGTCCTTTAATTTTTTTTAAAAAAAAAAAAAAAAAAAAGGCAGAATCAGAAATATTTTATTAACTCATCTTAGTTTTGCTGAACTATCTGTTTAAGGAAAAGAAAAGTAAACAAGCAGTTCCCTCCACTCCAGATGAAATGTTTCATTTTGATGTCTTTCAAGGGAAATCATTTATATTTTCTTTCAGAGCTAGCTCATTATGAAACATCTTTCAATTGTCATTTAAGGAAAAATCTTGAATTTGAAACAAAACACATTGTTAAACACAAAAAAATAGACTTCCAACTGAAAGTGAGTAGCTGATTGCTTGCCAGTGAGCAGGAACTCCACCCCACCCCACCGCTCCCATTGTGTAGAAGTCCTATTCTGCAACCGCATCCAGGGAAATGCCAATTCAGAGGCAGCACCTGCGGTCCTGGCAGCCCAAGGAAGAACCACAGCGTATATCCTTTTTAAACATGCAGACTTTAAGGATGCGTCAGTATCCAAGAAGAGATTAAATACAACAGGGAAACTGGACATAGCAATAACAAAGGCGGGACACTGCAATAAGCCTGAGGTCTGGGTCATTAATTCCTTGTTATCTGGCTTCATTCAAATGCTCTGGAGATACACTCTGCTGCCCTTTATTTTACTGAACCCAAACCTTACCCTGAGGTTCCCTTTTGCTGTTCACTTCAAAAGGCATTTTGGTGCCATATTGCCAGTGAGCTCCATGTTTGGTAGGATTCCTTGTACGTTATGCATGTTTTATGAGAACAACACCTGGGGTCAGCTATATTCCCATGCCGAGCACCATGCTGAGGCAGGGGCATCTGTCTGTGAAGGGCCATGCCCAAATGCTTCAGCCTGCAAGAGAGACAAACACAGGCAGGATCCCAAGACCAGGAGCTATACTGACAGCCTGGTAGCACCAAGCTGGAGTATTTCACCCTCAGGAACAAAACTATAAAGCAGGAAGCAGGAATTCTACATTATTCCATTTTAAAGAGCCTGTTGCATTTCAGGAGATAAAAGAACATGAGATATCAAGTACTGAAAGTCTGGGTAGTCTATTTCATTGTACTCGGAAGGGTGACCGCTGACCATGATCATAAGGTGTTCTGGGAGGGATTTGGGAGCCAAGAGCAATACTGATGTTGGAGCCACAGTGATTCGCACCGGATCCTACAGGGATCCTTATCTAAAGCTGGGCTTTCAAATGCAAATTAATCACACATTTTCTAGCAAGCTACAAATGTGCCTGTGCCTTTATTCCTCCCTCTGTCCCTTTGCAAAAGCTGAGCAAAGTTTTCAACCACATCCCCATTTGCTATGTCAAATGCAGCAGCTCTCAGGTCAGGCTGGGAAGCATATGCTGGTGTGAGCTCTGCTCGTGGTAACATGCCTGCACTTACTAGTAAGCACATACTTTCATAGGAACTGAGGAAAAGAAATGCAATCTCAACATTTCTGCCACCAAGGCTTAAGCAGAAGCTAAAGAGTGGTTGATCATGCTGAACACTGAGAGTAGCTGCTTTCCCCACCTAGATCAGAGAAGAAGCGGTTTCTTTAATTTTAATTGCCACATAAAAAGCTGACTGAAATTTCATCTCCTTCTTTACAGATACTACTGCCCATTTTTGAGTATGCTGTTTGCTGCATCTAGTTTGACCAGCTCTGGAAATTCCTAATTCACACACACAAAAAACCCAACAAACCAGCTTCTTTTTAGAATGGCTTTAAGTTTTCCGTTGTCCAATATTTATATTTTATGTACTAAAAAATGCAATTCATTCAACCACAATAAATATCTACAAGAGTCCTGAGAGACCCCATACATTTGGATTTGGCCAGATCTAGACAATGAATTTCAGTTTTATAATGCAGGCTTATTTGTTTTGCTATTAATTCTAGCAAGGACAATTGATCAATTGTTTTAATTTTAGATCAGAGAGCTAATATCTGACTTTGGCTTCCCTTGTGGTCTTTCAGTTCCTGCCTCTGAGCTGCAAAGATCACTTTTGATTTTTCTTTTCTGTAGTTAATTCAGCTACCCCTTATGAAGAATATAAGCTGCCCTTTCCCCATTAGGCCGGAGATGATGCAGTTTTCTTATTTTTAATTATATTCATTCCAAAAAAGCCTAAAGAATAATGTGTAATTCTATGTTTGCTGCAAAGTCTGAAGGTAGGTAGAGTCCTTCAATGTCTGAGAGCAGGCAGACTGTGCAAAGCCTCTGTTTCCCAGTTGGTAAGTTTTTGAGGTTTTGAGATCTTTACATAGTCATTGACTTGTTCTCCCCTGTTATTAGAGTTTTTCTACAGGCAATGTCCATACTAGCACAGACTTTGGAAGAAAGGTCACCTCATGCACTGTCTCTGTTTTCTGGAATCATCTGCTACTTTCTCTCTTCCCCTTTCATTTTCCCACTTTCCTCAAGTTTCTTTTGCTGGCTGTATTGCAGCTTGGCACTTCGCCATCTCAGGGTCGTTGGAGGTCTTGGGTGCTCCCGCCACCTCCTTCTCTTCTTCCTCCTGCTCTTTTTTCCCATCTTCACCTCTTAGCAGCCAGCCCTCTCTACATTCAGGTCCAGATTCTGCCCCAAATCTCACGCATCTTTTGCTAGCTCCTCTGCAGATATGAAAATGGGGTCTTGGTTGAGGGTCACCTCCCCCCCACTTTTTTTTCATGAGCCTCCAAATGGAGGTAAGGATATTCTGCAGAAATAAACTTGTTGAGCTTTGTTTGCTGTGTTCCTCTTTGAGAATCAATTATTCTTGCACTTCTTATTTGTTAGCAGATTTATTGCTTTGATTTCTTACTGCATACTGATATCCCCCATTCTGGTCTCCTGAGGTACCTAGAATGGCGGCAAATTGCATTTGTACTTTGTGGGTCAGAGGCTCCAGATCAGATCCCTGTGGCAGCTCAGGAAAGAGGTATGTTGTGATTTCATTTTATGTTCTGCAAATAAGCTCTGGTTCAGCCTGCCTCTTCCCTTGACACTTTTGGTCTGGTCTAATTCCAGTCCCCACAGCTCTGCTCTGTTTCCACTAAAAAGCTCATTTTGTGAGCTTAATTTAACTTGAGTTGATGCTCCATAGATCATTCTGCAGCCAGAGCACATTGTGCTCTGTGATCCTGCTGATCCTCACCAGACAACCCAAGCCAGACTAGGTCACGGCACACAAGACCATCAGGAAGCCTATGTTGCTGTAATCAGTGATCTTAACTCAGTGACCTGTGCTGCAACAAGTTAAGTCATTGGTGATGACTCATAGGAAAATGGAATGGCTTTCAGGAGGGCATCTAGTTCACCCCCCTGCTGAGAGGTACTGACCCTCCCTGTGTCAATCCTGACACATCTGTTTAGCCTGGATTTAAACACCTCAGAAGCCTGAGAAACCTGTTAAAACTGTGGGCTTGATTGCTTGTGGACATATTTATTTCCTCTGCTGTCTGTGCTAAATGGCGATAGCTATTGCGAGAATGGGAGGGCTCTGTGATTTCCATTTAAAAGGTTATTCTGCCATTCTGAAATGTTTTAATTCCAGTTTGGAATAAAAAAGAGAAAAACATTTTGAAATTTCCCTCACATCTTTTTTCCCCCTCAAAAATGTTCTGGGTTTGGGCAGTAAAAACATATACTGGTGTCAGCCTAAAATTAAAATTAATAAAAACTTGCAGAAAACTCATCAGTCAAAACTTATTGTTCCTATGCTTGAAAAGCTTCTTTAGTAAACAAACAAACAAATGAAAAGACATTCACTGAAATTAATTCCTGTGGGGGGAAAAAAACTGCACAACTTTGACAGAATTGTGTTATTCACCATGAAACTGTCCAGCCATTTCCACCCAGTGCTCTGTCCAGAGCCAACACCAGCAGTAGCATCACACATTTCTCATCCTCAGCCCTTGGGCAGAGTCCAAGCCCTGACTCAGCAGCACTTACCCCTATACCAGGTGCATTCCTGGTCTTTCCTGCAAAGCTGGAGGATGGTGTGGGACAGGTTATAACTGACAGGTTATAATTTTCTATTCCCACTGACCATGTCAAAGGCCTCTGAGATCATTCCAGGACGGCTTTGCCACTTGGCCAGGGGCTGTGAGCTTCTTTCCAATACCCACAGGCTCTACCCCACTCTAGGGATGCTGTGGCACATCCCTCTGTTTAAAACAGTTACTGCTTTGCCGGTCTGAGTTTTCAGGCTAAACCCAGGGCAGAGGCAGCTGCAGCAGCTATGTCAGGCACACTTCTCACCTGGCTTTTTTCGTATACTCACAATGTACACTGCTTCCTTGCAGGCTGGCAAAGGACACCAGGCTAGCAACTTTATGGTTGTTCAGGGCTGGTCCAGGAAAGGCAAAGCTCAGATAGTTTCACGGGCCCTTGGTGGATACTGTACCAACAGCACTGGGCAAGAGTAGCCACAGATACATGTTTTGTAACAACCCTCATCCAGTATTATGCCTTAGGATTACCAGCTGGCCAGAGCGCTACGCTACCACCTTGCAGAGGGTCTGCAGTCTGCCCAGGGTGTCAATATGCTGGTACAAGTCATAGCCACTCGTAGCTGCAGGCAAGAAAAGGCTATAGACAAGCAGCTCCAAGCGACACTATCTCTCTAGATCCTTCTTTTGAAGGCAAGGATATGCATTAAAAAGGTCCTTAGGCTGCGTTTTGGGCATATGCTTGTGCAAGCCTCTGGGCACAACTATTCATGTTGCCTCCCTCTGGGAACACAACAGAAGGAGCCATGAGGGATTTGGAAAGGTGCAGCTGCTATTTGTATTAAGCTGTGCTTGACCTGTATGGGAGACGCAGACCACATCCCAGTCTAACAAGGCTGGGGAGACATGTCTGGTTTTGTAAATACTTAAATGAAGAATCTAGCACATCTGGCAAATGCATGTCTGACTCTCCTGCCACTTCTGTCCCATCCATTGCTTCAGCTCATGCCAACCACTATCATCATGTTTGGAAAGCTGAGATAGGATCTGAAATCTTAAAAGGGGGGTGGGGGGGTGGGAGGAGGGGAGCAAAAATCTAGTTATCTAATGGATTGCAGGATAAAGACAAGCTAATCACATCCATCTTGCTACTTGAAAATCCAGTGAATACCTGGTGGAAATGGAGGGTGATTAGGACATGGTAAAGCAGCCTCCTGCTGTGATGCAAGTACTGAACACAATAGAGATGATACTGAGGATGACAGTTGCTTTCCTCTGGCCTCAGAACTGAAAGCTTTTTACAGAACTGTGTATTTATCATAACCCCAGCAAGACACAGAGAAACAGAAAAGGGGCCTGGGGCAGGAGTTTGAATATTTGGTTTGCTCTCCACTGCACTGTCCTGCAGGCAGGCAGGCAGACTGGAAGGTAGAAGAGATTAGATAGAGAGGAGATGTATTGTCTTCTGGGCTCTCTTTTTCTATGTCATTAATCAGTTTCTCTTCTCAGATAATTTGTATACAGTATAACTTAAAGCAAAACAAAGCCTGTGGAATTATTTCTGCCCTTATGAATTCTTAATTCAAGCAAGACAGCAAATAATGTCTCTCAAAATGTTGCTACTGTGCTTTACAGCAGTAGCCAATTAATTACTGCAGGAATGGTGTTTCAGGCCCACCTCATCTCTTAAATAAATCTTCTGTGTCCAGTGACAGAGAGAGTTCTTATTCCACAGGCATAACACAGAGGGACAGCTCTGCGCTGGAAAAGTAGCTTTGTCTACCATAGAAGAGGTATTCTGATGCCAGGAATGACCTAGACACTGCAGAGAGCACTTTCTGCTCATTAAATTTGTGTTGCATGTTACACTGTTAGTCTTGCCTAGCATCCCTGCTCCATGTGCTCAGGCTACGGAGGAAACAGAGTTTGGTACTTGGCAGCACCTGAAAAATTTACTGCTTTGTCCTGATGGCTGGACTCTGTGCTGGTGGAAAGCAGTGGGTAATCCCGTACCTAAATACAGGCTCCCAGTGGACCAAACAAAGCACATTTGCTGTTAGCAGGTCGTTAGGAAAGCTCAGCTCCAACTGTGGCATCAAAATATTGACTACGTTTCTCAGTGTCCTACAAAAGGCCTGGCCACAGCTATTGATTTGTAATAGTAACTCCATCAGTATCACCCTTGGGTCAATAAACTTTTGTCATTATCTCAACAGAAATTAAAAACTCTGGTTAGTTTTACATCTGTTTATTTAATACCAATACATTAAGGATGTTCTGCCCTTGGCAATCAATGAAACAAAGTATGCAGTGGGGTTTGGACTGATTTCTAACTTTTCAAGTTAAGACAGGTACAGAAATCTGTCTGCAGTTTCCTCGGTAACATTTTGTTCTAGGAAAAAAAATAAAATTGAATGTTATGCTCTGATTCTAATTCATTCTAAACTTATTGTAGACTAAAAAAACCCCTTACTGCTGAAAGAAATGCTCAGCTCAGGAATTTTATAGGTTTTTTCTGTAAGATACAAATGAGGATTAATGAATAACCTCTCACTGCCCTCAACGGCAGCTGGGTGCCCAACCGTATGTGGTGCCTTTGAAATTTTTCAAATGAACTAAGACCAACTGTAGTCAGTGGGAGTTGTTCTACTAAACACAGTGGATTTGGGATTGGAACTGCAAGAAGAAAGATGACCATGAACAACAATATTTACCAGCTGAAAAACTCACAGCCTTTTGCTAGCCTGTCTCATCTCTGGTTCTTTGTGCCCTTAGATGAATTACGTAAGCCTCGTGAAACTCTTAAGTGGTTTATCTCTGCACCCACTTTGTAATGCAGTAAATTGCGAAACAGAGAGGTCAAACCCATAAGTCTTCTCCAGAGCAGTGTGCAGATTACTGGGAGGCACAAGAAAAGCGCCCAGGGGTCCTGACTCACTTCCAAATGAGAAGAACGAAATAATGAATGGAAGGAAACAAGATCATAATAAATCTTGTTCTGAAGTCTTTAATAATGAAGCTTTATTGTAAATCCATCACAAAGAAACATTAATATGGAGCCACCAAATAGGTCAGGTTAATTACATCATCTGAAAATGGTGTGATACCTCCAGCCTTCATAAAAAAAGTAATCAAATCCCCCAGGAGTGTGAGAGATGACTTTTTTTAATTAGTTGAGAATTAAAATCTCTGTGCTAACACCTCACAGTATTCCTCTAGCTTACCTAGAATGATACATTTTACCTCCCATTTGACAAAATACGACATTTACAAGGTAAGTAGTAATTAGGGCTGCTTATCTGTGTGCCAGTTTGCATCCTACATGGTTAGCCCATCATAATGTCATGGAAGACCTCTTCACTGTCTATACAAGCTTTGCTGCAAAAAGACATTTAAGGGACTTGCAGTGAGCACTTCCCCTCAGTTTGGTCTTTATGTGCAGCCTGTGACCTCTGTTGCGCGTTTCATACTCAAGCACGCATGCTGAACAACACAACCACCTTTAATACAAGCCTGCGTTTGCTGGGTTTGAGGGGAAGAGAGAGATGGGATGTGTTCTCAGCCTTTCCTGCGACTCCCTGGGTGACACTAGGAAAGACACTCAACTCTTCTTCACCTCACTCCCTTGCTCCAGTGCTGGCACCTCCCACGCTTGCAGCTCAGGTTCCGTTTGGCTCCCAAACTCTCCTCAGCCCTGCATTTCTAGCAAAATCCCCAAATTTGCAAGACCCTTGCACTTGCCAGATCCAGGAGAACACGGTCCATGTCCCAGGAATGACAAGCTGAGAGCATAAGGCACACAGCCAGAGATGCACCAGGGATGTAGCTCCATTTTTGTACCCAGCTGATGCAGTTTTAACATTTAACACTAATGGGAACATATCCACAGCTTGCTTTAAACAGAAACATTCCTATAGATTGTGCCATGCTTCAGGTCAGCCACTGTTCCCCTTTCTGAGTTTGCTTTGGTTTTTCTTTCAGACACAACCATCTGAACAGGGTTGGCCAAAAACAGTTTTTGAAGGGAAATCATCTTTTCAAAAGGAACAAACATTTCCGTTGAACAATTGAATCCCTTTTGAAATATCCTCCTGGTAGGTCTCATATTTTGAGAACTTGAAACATTTTTCAATCCTCAAAACAGGTTTTTTTCACTTTTCATCCAAAAATACACTTTTCCCAGGAACTGGCATTATATTATTACAATATATTATCCATCCTTGTCTGTAAAATATCAGTGAAGATATGAACTACTGAGTTATATTAAAATATCTATTTATACTTTTCCACTTCAAGCAAACAGTATTTTTACCAGCCCTAGTGCGCATTCCCCAGCAGTGATTCCAGCAGACTTGCACTCACTGGCAAGATGCTAATAGTGTCACCGAGGTTCCTGCACCCAGAAAAGGTTTGTTTAAGGCTTCAGTAATTGCTTTGAGCTCCACGGACTAATAATTGCCAGGCAGGAGAGCTGTGAGTCACCAAGGCACTCTAATCCTGTGACCTGCAAAAGTACCTGGAGGAGGCAAAGGTTATTTAAGAAAGAAACATTTTTCCTTTCTGGTTAAATCCAATTTCTTTGTGTTGCTTTGCCAGTCAATTTGTAGTTGACTAAGGAGTGCAGAGTGTGACATACAAAAGTGGTAGGTGTTATTACTAAGCATATTAAACTGACAAGAAAAAACACAGGGCTCAGAGACAGCTGAAAGGCACTTTTAAGTCTCACCAAGAAAAACAAGTTTGTGACATACTCCTTCTTGACCCAGGATTGTACAAATGAACCTCAGAAGTCCAAGGAGAGATGAGGTCCACAACTCTAAAAGGTGGCTAGAGAGGAAGGCTGGACAACAGTCCAAAAGTTGGGTTTTGGAAAAGTGAGTAGGAACTTAGACGGTGCTGTGAAAAAAAAAAAAAAAAAAAGGAAAAAAGATTGCTTTCTATAAATAAATGTGGGCAGGGAAAATGCTGGGGAGGGAGAAGATCTAACAGACAAACTTGGCACAAGAACAAAAAGTATACACTAGCCATGAATAAATTCAGACTGGAAAATTGAAGGAAGTTTTCAGCCATCAAAGGAACAAAATCCTGCAACAGGCTTGCACAAGGAGCAGCAGGAGGGAAAAAAGTAACTGAATCTAAGTTGAAGGGCAAGAGAAAGGCATGGAGAGAGAAAACATCTTCCCAGGTCACACAGCGAGATTGTGGCCCTAGTCCTGCAGAGCAGCCATGTCTTGGGGGTCTGAGACCTTCTGGTGATGCCATGGCACCACCCTGGTCCCAGGGAACCTCGGTATTGGGGGACATGCATGGGGACTTGGAGTGATGTGCCCACAAGAACCTGTCCACCCCTCTTGAACCACCTCCCTCACAGACTGACGTGACATTTCCTCCCTGACATTTCATTTTCTTTAACTACTGGGTCAAAGAACACTTTGTCAACATCACAGCAATTCCAGTTGCTGCCTTTTTGAGCTCATTTTAATGACATCAGTGTGAAATGGTGATGAGTCTGACAGCTGACCTCCAGGCTTAGATATCAAGATGTTTCGTCAAAAAGAGGTTTCTCAGAGAAACCCCCGTCTCTGGTCTATAGCGTGAGCCTTACCTGCAGGGGCGCTGGCTCAGTTTCTTTCTATTCTCATTTATCCCATGGCCTGGAGCACCTCTCCTCACCATATATAATGGGACTAATGAAAACTGATTTTTGAACTGTGGAATGTTTTTTATCACTGGAGAAAGTTCAGGGAAAAAAAACCAATAAAGATATTTTGCAATGATCCAAAACATTTTTTTTTTAAATCAAGAATGAACAAAACACCCCACAAAAATGTCTAGGGTCAAATGAAACATTTATGGATTTTTCTGCTTTAAAAATTGAAATGAACTTGGGATTGAACCATTTCAAATGGAAAAAATTTAAATACTTGCATTCAAATCTGGAAAATGAAACTTTTTGACCTGTTTTTCTTAATGCTTCCCTCCCTCCTGCCTCAGCCTACCAGACTGTTTTGCCTGACCAGTGCCATTTTTCTCCATTAAAACAGGTTTGCACAAAGCAGCTTTCGCAGCTCTTCAAAATAACTTTGGACAACTTCAAGACAAGTCCTCGATTCTCTGTCAGAATCATGAGCAGAGAATGATCCTAGGTTCATTTTTTTATCCTTTTCCACAAGGTTTAAATATCCACTCCATGCGTCTGGGGAGAGAGAGCTCCCATCAAGTGGGCACCCTCTCTACAACATCTGTCAAAGCCCACAGAGACAGCTACTTGAGAAGCACACCAGAACAGCCAGGAGCTAACATCCAAGATGTGAGATCGAAGCTGATCTACTTGGGGGATCTGTTTGGGGTGACAGGCAGATGAACACAGCAATGGGCTCTGCAGAGGTATTGACTGAAGCAGGGCTTGAAGGAGACTGTAGTCTGTATGGACACCAGGACTTCTGAGTTAGGACAGCTGGTTTCACACTGCTGGTAAACCTCACTTCAGAGATTGCTTGAATCCCTCCATAAGCCAGGTGGCTATCTGGCTTGCTCGCCTTTTTTGTGTTCCCTGGCCAAGATCACTAATGAAATGATGATTAGTGTTAGTTCTGGGGTTTTTTTTATACAGCTGATTTATCTGATGTTTGTAACAACAATAAACATGCAAATCTGGGAGACAAAGGATTTGTATGAGAGCCTCTCAAGTAGGGTGCAAAGGGAGTTTTTGCCAGCTTTTTTTTTTTTTCAAATGTGGCTGTTTAGGATTCATCAGAAGAACACAGATATAACCAAAAAGATCTATTCAGAGCTTAGACAGACATGGAATATCACTGGGTCAGTCCTTTGCAGCTAAAGATCGGGTTCCCAGGGACTTGCATATTAGGGATGCTGTGGAATGGCCCTCTTAGATATATAAGCAACAGAGCAAAACCAAACTCCAAACCTGAACAAAATGTTCACAGATCAGAAAGAACACTCAGCCCACTACCAAATGAGTCTGGAGGTGGCTGATTTGTTCAATCTTAAGTGATACAGAATTCATGCCTGGCACCTGAAGAGTCTCTGTTATTTCAAGCAGGTTTTGCTTTGAGACTGAAAATGAAATTGAAAGTAAAATATTTGGAACAAGCAGTGCAGAGAGCATTTCAAAAAAGACTGAAGGAAATGTTTGTGTCACAGTTAGCAAGAGACACCACTTGGCTTTTTGCTCAGCCACGCTACTAAGACTCATGCAGAGCCCAATATTAGAGACTAGGTTAAATAAACCCCAGAAATAATGCTAGATGTTCACCATGGGACTGGTAAAATGTGTTGCTATTCTGCATAAGAAAAGACTCCTCTTTAAATTGCGCAAGCAGTCTTCATCTCAATTTACTGATACAAATAGGGCAGCTCAGAGTCAGAGTGAATACAGAAGATGTTTTCTTATATGCAAATGAGAGATCACATTATTTCATAGAAGTAACTATAATAGTTGGAAATTAGCAAATGTTTCCAGATCCTTGTTAAAGGAAAAAAAAAAAAAGCAAAAAGCTCATCTAATGTTCCCGGATAAAAATGACATTAATTGAAAGTTTGATTCTATTCCCTAATGAATTTTCCTGTTGCATTGTAATTAATAACTACTTACATCTGAGAGAAGTTGGTATCCCTTCAAATTAGGGCATTACTTATAAATATGTTAATGTTTTAAGACTAGTTCTTAAGAATGCCATACATTGCCCTTATAATGGCTGTCAGGGTGAGGAACATTAAGAAACCATTAATGGATGCTATAGCAATTGTTGTGCAGGATACTGTTGTGAGCCAACTAAAAGCCTGAATCCATTCTCTACCAGGAGCCCTCTAAAACCAAAGACCTCATGCCATATCTTCATGGTCACTCAAATACACCAGGTCTTACAGTAACCACCAGTGAGGCATGTTTAAGAACCACACTGAGATTTGGTATTTGTCTGATACCTGCCACATTTTATCATTTCAAGGCCAGGCAGAATAGATGGAGGCAGCTGTGCCAGCCACAGGGCACCTGGGGTAGTCCATGTGTGATTTCCCTCTGGGTCGCCTCTCAGTCATCCCAGAGATGCTCCGGAGGGCAACAGGGTGGACAGTCTTTGGCCACACCTGACCTCTAAACTTGTCCTTGAGGCTGCTCTTATAATATAGCAGATATATCACTTAGAGAGACTCTTTAAAAAGGGCTTCAAGGATATTTTTTTCCTTGTTCCTGGTAAAGAAAGAAAGGCAAGGAAATAAAAACACTGCAAGAAACAAGCCAACACGTGAATGCGCCTTCCTGCACAGTGTCTCTGTCACTGTTCCTGCTAATGCAACACACACCCACGGCCAGGCTGTGGATGGTGCTTACAGCATTGAGCCTCAACGAGTGCTGCAGGATCCAGGCCAGTTCCCATCAAAGTCAAGCTGATTATTTTAATTAGCTTTGTTTCCTTCCAGCCCCTGTCTCTTTACTCCAGTTATTATGGTAAATAATTTGAATGTTAAGTCGTTAACCTTGATCACAACCTAATTAAAAAGTCCACCATAAAATATCATGTTTTTGCCATCTTGACTTGAAAGAATTAATGTGAGTGGTAGAAAAATAACTACCACTCCCACTCATCATGCCTGACTGGGGAACATAGCACAGAAGCAGGAACCACTTGCCGTTTGGGGATTGACACCTACTGATGGCATCGACCCTTTCTGCACCCAGTACAGGCAGCATGGATATCTGGGGAGCCCTGAAGACCAAAGGAGAGAAAGGGAGAGAGAAGGGGTGGATGAGTGGTCCCTTCATGCCTGTAATGCTTCCAAAGGGAAAACAGGTTTCTCTTGCACAGGAGAAACCCTGGGGGCTAACACTTTGAAAGGGGCATGGTGGCAAGCATGGAGACCTTGGTCAGCAGCTGGATGGAGGCTACAGTGCTGGCAGTGTCAGTGCCCAGGACTGCTGGCCCTAGAAAAGGGCTGGAGTCAGGTCCTTGGCGAAATTGGTTTTAAATTAATGAGTGGGGTTTTTTTCTTGTTATTGTTACTTATTTTAGGATTACATTCTGGTTTAAAAAAGCATTATGGTCACTTTTTCCTGCTGTCGCAGGTACAAAATGGTTACAGCAAAAAATACTTTTAATTGGCCGCTCCCTTAATCCAGGGAATGAAAGTCTTTTCCAAAACACCATTTGCTGTGAGCCTTGGGCTACATCTAGGAGAACTGGTCCTGCCCATCAGTACCTCTGGATTAGCCTTTCTCTCCTTCCACTATCCAGAAATCTCCACAAATTTCTCTGCTCAGAAATATTGCTCTGACGTCAGCTTTCCTCCCCCTGATAGCTCAGAAACCCATAAAAGAGCTTTTTACAGTGCAGCTTGGATTGAAATCCCTTACCCTCCCCACACACACACACACACTGACACTCTTGTATTTACACATTACAAATTTTCTTTACAGGCATGAGCTGCATACGTGCATGTACAAATCTCAGCACAGCAGGGTCCTGAGTGCTGTTGCTGGAGCAGCACGAAATACTGCTGGTAACCATCGGTATGTTGATAGCTAGGGCAAAACTGCCTCTTGTTCACTAGGCTGCAAAGTCTGGGAAGTGGTATATAAAAAGCTGGGTATGGATGCGTGCCAAGAGGTAGTAAACAAACTGGGAGCTCTGTTTTTCCTCTGGCTTTCACTCCAGAGCCGTGTCTGTCTGTGGAGGAGAGTGCCTGGCTGCGCTGGGCAGATTTTTCGGATTCTAAAACTGGTTCTTTTTGGGAGGGAGATGAGGAGGGGTTGTAGTTAACCCTGCTTTCTAGAGTGCCAGGTGAGCAGCAGGGAGCTGCATGGACTCTGGATTCAGGCCAAAGACAGTAAATGACACGAGAGCAAAGTTCAGATCTGCCTTCAAATCTCATTCACATAATGAAAGCATGAAAGCAGATTCACACGATGGATGAACATGAAAAGCCAAACATATCGATCACTCTGTACATCGCTGGCAACCAGCTGTTCTGGCAGCAGTCTTACAAGGGCTTTGCTGCAGTCAGACACAAGATAATGAGGAGGAAACAGAAGAGCCTGGACTGGGTGGGTTTTATTCCTAGGGAGAAACCATGCTTGTCCCAGCGTCACCTGTGCTGGTCTGATGTCGCTCACGGTGCCTGTGTTTTCTAAATGGTGGACCCTGTCCAGCAGACGTATTGCTGTGTGTCTGCAACCTGCTGCACAGAGGCAGTGAAGCAGTGTCAGTGCTGCAGGAAGCATCAGGACTCCAGAGCTGCCCTGGCCGAAGGGCCCAAACGTACATAGCCTCTGCTTCATTTGGGCTCTGCTCCACGATTCACAAAGCATATGGCGTGCAAGGTAAGACAACATTTCACGTTAATTCTTGTCTGTGCAATTAGGCAGAATGAGGCGGCTCCTGCGCCAGAGAAAGCAGAGGCCTCTACACACCCAGGGCAGACTGATGCAGGCAGGGGAAGCAGCAGCACAGGGCTGTCTGCAGCTACTAGGCACGGAGAGATGCTGATGTGGGCAGGGATGCTTTAAGGAGAGTGGGGGATGCCAGGCAATTTAACCTCCACTGTTTTGTCGGCCTCTTCATGCTAGTCCCTGTCTCAGCCCCAACTCCTTCGGGTTTGCACGTCGCACGCTCCCTCCCAGCCCCTCCCTGGCTCCCTTCAATCAGCCCCCTAATCTGGATGCCCTCAGGGATGCTCTCAAACCTCTGCCCCATCTGTCTGCCCAAATCAGGAAGCCAAAGCCCCTGGCAGAAGGAGACGGTGGACTTCAAATTGCCCCTGCAAACCATCCTCTGGGAACCCATCCATGAGTCCCAGTGGCACCATGATCAGGGGAGGGCAACAGCAGGACACGTCTATTCAGAGACCCACTGGTAAGGAGGTCCTTGGCCTACCGGTTGCCAAAAGCACCGAACCCCCCCCTCACTCTGTGCTTCGGCCCCACAGATGGGGGGTAGCGTAGTGAGAACCAACTCCTAGAGGCTGCCCACCAGCTTTTCCCATTGGAATGCACTTCCCAAAGTCCCCTTTTGCTCATTCATCTGGGAAACTGTACAGAGAAGGGAAGGAGAAAGCAAATCATGGTTCCTGTGACAGCAGCACTGTTCCTGCCTGGGTGTCCAAGCCTTCCTTTAGAAACACTGATATGGAGATAAAAATAAAACAAGAGAATGCAGAGTATCTCTTCGTCCATGCCTAAGGCTGTGGCTAAGTCCTTGCCCACTGCACTATCCTCAGAGCCCTTTTTTAGGACTTCACAGGCTCCTCCAGCTCTCCCTTGACTTTCCATCTGCAGATGTATAAATCTCCTTCAGAGTCCATCCTTGTCCCTTTGATCTGGTTGCCTACCTGCAAGGATGCTTTGTAGATTGTTATCCATGTCCTGCTAGCCTCTGGAGCCTCACCGGAGCTTCCACTCCTCTCTATTGCCCAAGTAAGTGTTAAACAGTTCCCTGGCTCTGAATTAGCCTCTTCCCATTCTCATACGATTTCATATAATTTCTTCTGGGGAAACATGTGACCTGCATGTCCAGGTCCTGAGGACTCTATGCAGCTGCTGTAGAAAGCAGGTTTTAATTCCATGGGCACATAATACCCTTTTATAGAATGCTCCTCTCTGTCCTCAAAGTGCTTTGGGTTAGCTGTGGCTAGGAGATGGCTTTTTCATTTGTGGTGAAAGTTTGAAGAAGGGTAATAACAAATGCAGAGATTGCAGGGAGAAAAAGATGGGTTTGTGTTTAAGGAGCTGTTTTGAAGACGTGGAGCCTGTCTCTGTGCCAGCGTTTCTATGTGATGTCGGATGAATCCTCACCCTGTCACCACATGGTCACTTGCTCTCCCCTTTTTCAGCTTTTGGCACCTACAGATTAATTTGCAAAGTCCTTAGTGCTCACAGCTCCATCTCCATTGTGTGAGACTGCATTTTCACCCTAACTATTCTAGACCCAGGATGGGATTAATTTTTTTCTTGGAGGTGCTCATTTTTCCCCATTAACCATACAGGCCTGCCTACCTGAGTCAAACAACTACCTACCTGACAGCTAAGGCAGCAAGATGAATCCTACCTGGTGAGTCAGTTTAGGGATGGGGATTTTTTACTTTCTATGCTCTGCAACCCTATTGTCCTTTCCTGTCAGTAAATGATTATCCCTTCAATGCCAGGGTTTTCCATCTCACAGAGTACAGTTCATTGAACAACACAGAGCTCAAAAAACCTACAGCCCAAACCAACAACAACAAAAAAAAAACAACAGCAAAAAAAATCCCCCCCAAACCCAGAATGAAAAGGGTGTTCAGCATTCAGGTCCAAAGTTGGAAGATTTTAAAGGCAACAGAACTGCAGCTCATGTGAATTGAATGTTCTGCGAGCAGAGCTCATGTTTGATTTGTTATTTATCACCAGCTACTCTCAGCGCTATAGATGTTATGCAGTAACCCTTGGGGATTCAAGGAGTACAGGGAAGTCAGGAGAGGCAGCAGACAGGAAGGGCAGTTCTGTAATTTGCTAGTCTTTTCCACACCTGACTTCACAGTACAAAAGTCTCTGCTCTTTACAACTGCTCACACCACTATTGCTGTGCATAGGATCAGGACACATACTGTATGATGATCCCTGTGACCAAGTTGTGGTGTACAGGGAATTACTATTGTAAGAGAATACAGGATCCTGGTTTCTTTTGTTATATGATTTTCATCTGTAGAATCCATCATGATTGTTAGTATTTATTAATTTATAACAACATTGCACATTTCTAAATTTGTCCAAATATGCTTTTCATCTATAGATGTGCAGAAAGAAAAGTACACAGAGATAAAAAGTAAAGAGGTAAAATGAATCCTGGGAGAAATGCCACATAAAGTTTTGGAAATCATGCTTTTAAAAATAAGAAACAGAATTAAGATTGAGGCTGTGCCTTAGTTCTACTTCCTGATGCCTTAAAGGATGGTGTGTCATTATTTTGATACATTTGTGTGTTGATTTAATGTGCTGTGCAATGCAACTTCCATTATTCATACCAGCTAATGTATGGTAAATTACAGCATCCTACTTTGGATTTGGTTGGACTTCTACTACTAAAGGAGCTCAAAAGAACGGGTCATGCTGGAAGAAAACCAATTCCTATAGACTTTCTAAAGCCTTTAATGAGAGTGATAGTAAATCAAGAGCTATTTTTACTGTAAGGAAGCCCCATGCATTTGGTATCCTATTGTAGATTCTGTTATCTACAGAAGCGTGGAGAGTAACAAATACTGGATCTCTCCTTATAAGATGTCAAGAGCTAAGGCTCCCAGAGCAATAGGCCTCATTTTATTATCAGGATCACAAATTACAAAACTCTGAAATGTACATATTACAATAGAAACAAGATTTGCCTAATTAAAGGAAAACTGTGCCTCTAGTCCACTAACAGGTTTGGAAATATCTGGCTAGGAAGCTTTGAGTCCTTCATTTTCAATAATTTGGACTTACTTCTTGTAGCACTATGAGGTAATGGGATGGCTTTGAACACCTAATATTGCTCCATCTGGAAGAGCTGCTTCTGGCACACGACTGTGTCTGCATTAGATAAAAGCATAAATGAAGGAGAGAGGATCAAAGGCTCAGGAGGAAACATCTTGGTGGTCTTCTTTCAATCTCACAAGTGTGAGACTCCTTACAGGCCTAGATGGTTAAAATGATTTTTGTGTGAGATGTAAAAAACAAAGATGAGGATCACAAAGGCATGTGATTTACTTTATGACATGATTATGCATCATACAGCTATACCTTATCATTGTAACTTGTGCAGATGCCATATGAACACTAGAGGAGTTAACAGAAGAAGCCATAAACTTCATTCTTTTTCATGCTTGTCCCCAGTAAAAATGCTCAGTAAATAATTAAATGGTCATTTCCTATCTCCAGAGAAGTCTGTATAGGAGAAGCAGTTAAAAAATAATTATGCCATATGAGCTAATAGAATATGTCTTTCCCGGCAGAGGCTTACGAGCAGCTTCTGAGGCCACATGGGAACCTCATTGGCTTTTCAAACTCAAAGGGACTTTGCTTAAGTTCCCTTCCAAAGGAAACTGCTTCAGCTTATTATTTGCAGACAGCATCTGTCACTTTTCAATGCCAGTGGGTGCTGATTGTCCTCAAAGAACATTGTACAAATGTTCAGACTGCTATTATACCAATTTTCCACTTGAAAGCAGCAATAACAGCAAATAAAGCCTGAGCCACATGACTCTGTTGGATCTGGGGCACTTTCACTGAGACATTCACCCTAAGTGAAAGAGGAGAAACTCAAAGGGAAGGTGTGGACAGATGCAATGCTGTTGGTGTATTACTGCATACTCCCCGGTAACCCTGTGCAATGCAGAAACTGGCTGGTCCTGGCTGTATTGGTGGACAACGCAGATCCAAGGACATCTCAGCTGTGTCCTTTTGTAGACCTGCTGAAGGAGCTTCTGGTTACTGCAGGGCTTGAGACTCACATGTCATCTGGTTGCATCTACTCTTTCCTGGAGCAAAACCTGCCACAAAGTGCAGTTTCTGTGAGAGTATGGCGTAAAGGACAGAGCCATACCTTCACCAACAGAGCATTTGAGGTGCCCTCTCCTGTGAAATCAATAGGACCTGAGTACATCAGCTCTTTTCCTAGGTCTGGATGAGGGATGTTTGCTGTGCTGTGTGTTCCCATCAGCAAGCACAGCAGATACATGGAAGCTGCAGGGAGAAGGGATGTTGATGACATCCCTCCTTCCCTCCAGTTATCCTGGCAAATACCACTTTGTTAGCTAGGTTCTGCTGCTGTACAAGTCCGTCTGCAATCTGGATAGCTGATAATGTGTTAGCTTCCAGGCCTCTTCCTATCAGGGACTGCTTTCCCAAACAGACAGACTCGTTCCTTCCCCTAGCTTGTCAAACAGGCAATGCACAGGTCTGTGGTGAGATCAGCACAGTCTTCTTCTTTTGTTCACTGGTAAGTCTGGCACAAGCAGACTTTTTCTGGGGTGCTACAACAAACATTTGCCTATAACAAGTAGGAAACAGTGGAAGAAATAGCAACTGGTTGCTGCCCTCCAGCTCTGAGCAGCTGTATCTGGATGTACCCTGTGTAAATGTTGGATGACAGATGTCTGAGGACAGAGCATTTAAGGCCATTTGACTCTGACTAGGATCAGCAGGTATTTTGTTGTGAAAGGGCAGGCCAGGCTTTTATGAGGGATGAGCACAGGTCACCCAGAGATGTCCTTTGTAACTTGTCCTATAAGGTCATGTGGAGGGGTAAAGATGGATCAAATGGCAGCTCTTTTTCATAAGCTCAGGGCAGGTCTCTGAAGCAACTATACAGAACGATGACTTCAAAATAAGAACATTGAGTATTTTGCTGCATTAGCCTTTCTTTCTGTGCCAGTTTCACAGGGCATCTCTGTCAAGTGCTGTCAGAGCTCATGGTGATAGGTAGTACTAGGGCAGCAAGGCACTTCATGGGCACCAGGTTTATTTCTGGAACCATTTTTTGTCCTCAAGATTGGGTTCTGGGGCTCCAGCTGTATAGAATTCCTATAATGCAGTTAGGAAATGCTGCAACTTAGCCAAACTTACGACCACTCCTTCAAGTTTTACAGTGGGTCAGTGACGCTGGGACATGAAGAGGGATTTATTGTATGACTGCTGCCACATTTATGCCGAGACTCCTGCAAACAGGAGCAAGAATCCTGACTAGCCAGGGATGAAATCAGAGGCTAATCGCAACACATGCTGCCTCTTCTGGATGCTAGCACTGGGATTATTTCATCCCTCTAATTTAAACCACGCACAAGTTAGATGTCTGCACTCACTTAGTTGCCTGGACTCCCTTATCTGGAGGAAAGAGGAATCTCTCATACTTCATTCTGTGCATTTTAGGCATTTTAGGTGGCTTTCTCCCAGTGACTAGTGAGGAGACCAGGTGAATCCTGCACGGCTGAGGTTAAGAGGGATGACATCCCTCCCTCAAATGCTAAAGTGAATAGAGAAATAAGGGGAAAATATCAAGCAACAAGTATTTCTTGGGCATGCCCTGACTTCTCTTACTAAGACCATTTCACCACGTGGTCCACATTCTCTAAAACCTCTCCAGGAGAATCTGGCAGACTACTTGGGAGACTCAGAGTAGAGCTGGAGTTAATGGAAAATTTCCCCCTACTTTGGGGGGAAGAAGATTTCATTCTTGGTAACTTGATCTATCACATCTGCATGTGTGCCACCCCAAGTCAATTCTCAAACTTCAGTAAGACTAAGGCTTTTGAGAAGCTGTAAAACAGGCAACTAACACCATCTTGGCTGCTCCCTCTTTCCAGGCCTTGGCAAGGAGGCACTTGCAGATATACTGGGGAGGAGGTTGAACAGCATCACCCACCAACAAGCTCCACAGTCTCCTCTTTGTGCTTGTTTCCAAGAATCTGTTTGCTTCAACGTAAGACGGACAATACAGGCATAATGGGAGGACAGCAGCCTGTGCCAGACCTGCATCTAAAGGAAGGAAAAAATTAAATAATCTGCTCCTATGGAAAGGATGCTCAGTGGAGAAAGTCAAAGAAAACCTCTGTGAATTCTGACCCAGGTGATGTGCAGGACTTGCATGGCATGTGAAAAATCCCCACATTCCCCAGAGCAAGCTACAGATTTCTCAGTATGATCTCTGAAATTCAGACATGTTTTCCCTGTATAAGAAAAATTGGAGCTTTCACAGAGAAGAGCCATTTCAATTTTCATTAGTTAAAATTTGGATTGTTGAAATAATGGTCTTGCAGCAGGAGGAATGAACCTTCTTCCTCTGACTGCAAAGTGAAAACAAGTGACAGCCTTTCTCCTGCCTTCTTATCAAGCCCCCCAAACTGTTTTTCTCCTTGAAATACAGGAAAATGAATTTTGAAGAGCTGTTGATAAGATTACATTAAATGCCCCCTTCGCAAGAAGAAGCTTCGAAATGAGCAAGATGTAATATCTAAGAAAATCCAGACAAAGGATATTCACTGTTACCCCAGCAACTGCTTAGAAGGGAAATGACTTCCCACAGCGAAGGGAGAGGTGTGAGCTTATGAAGAAACCTCTCTTGGAAGCTGCTTATGATTGTCCATCTACACTTGTCCCAGGAGCAACTAATCCCCATCATGCTCTGAGAGGAAAGGAAAACAGTCTTTAGGGACATGGTCGAAGTCCTCCCAGGTTTTTACCAATGATGTTTATAAATGGATAACCTAGAGAGCAAACCTGGCAGCTGGCAGCTGCTCTGGGCATATTGCTGTTGGTCTTTGGAGCTACAGGCCAGCAAAATTTTTCAAATTTGATTTTGAAGGAGTGTGTTTCAGACACAATGGACTTACATTTTTAAAATGCTTGTAGAATATTTTTAAAAGGTTACTTTGCTTGAAATTTAAAAAGTGTATTTCAGTGTCCACATACCAAATGTATTTCACGAAATATTTCAAGTTCAAAAAGCCTTAAATATCTGGATCTTTTTTAAAACTTAAAAATTTCTGTTTCAGTTCTGTCAAAGCTAATATTTTCCATTCATTATTTTTTGCTTAACCTTTTGGATAAAAATGTCATCATTCTCCCTGGGCTTCTGCAGCATTCTAATACGAATTGGCAGATTTTGAGAATATATATGGATTTCAGGGAACAATAATTCCTTCTATGTTTTATTAGAATGCAAATGGCCACTCCATATGCTGGATCTCCTCCAAAAGGGTTCAGATTGAGAATTAGATGGTATCTTTTAAAAATGCAGCCTAATTCTGCTTTCACTATAACCAGTAGCAACTGTATTGCTGACTTCAGCAGGAAAAAAATTAGGACTAGTATTAACAGGATCTCACACCAGAGTGATGTGCTGGAACATCAGCATTATCAGATCAGAATATTTTGTCCCAAAAGGTAAGCCGTAAGTGACATCACATCTGAAAGACACCTTTTTTACAGGTCTCCATCAGGTATTGACGTTGCAAAGCCATGCAGTGGGTATTTACATGTGATACTTCCAGGAGGTAATTACAGATCTCTCCTAGCCAGTGTTTTAGCAGTCTTATTGCATGTCAGAATTTAATATTGAGGTGAAACAAATCCTTTCTGGAACTTCGCTCCTCAGAGCTGAGTGTCAGGCAGTGGCAGACTGAGCAGTCGCTGCTCACAGCCAATTTACTTGAGCAAGGTTTTGAAATAACTTTGTGACAACCTCCTAATGAAACTGGGGACAGGGCTGTTTGGAGGAGTCTTATTGATTGCGAATGTCCACTGTTTTCCAGTCACAGGGAAAGCTTCGCAAGAGCCATAAATGAGCACTGTAGCTCACGGCTCATACATCATTTTAAACATTCACCTTTTGGAAAAGATGCGAAACAGCAAAATAAATGGAGGCTCTAAGTCTGGTGTTTTAACCACATTTGAGTTATTAAATGAACATGCAGAGAAATCAAACAGAGAGCCTAGGCTGTGTCTGGGCAAAATAGCCAATTGTCGACAAATTTTAAAGCCCTTCTGGATGAGCATGGCTGTGCTGTGAAGGTGAGAGCATCCAGGAGTGGTTGGAGGCAGAGCCACTGCTGGCTTTGCTGCTGCTCCTCTGCCTAACGAGGGTGAGCCTAGCCGGTGGGGGGTCTGCACCCCCATTGCATGGGGGATCCCTGCCGGGGGGGGGAGATGTCCACAGCTGGCCAGGGCTGCTCCCCCTGGGTGCAGCGGTGAGAGCGGCCAGTCTGTGTATCTCTGTGCTTGTATCGCTCCAGCACTGCCGTACCCAAGGAGTTCCCAGAAACTGTAATGCCAGTAACAGCCTTCTTTCTTCAGCAGTAGGTTAAGCCCTTTATTTACAGCTTGGGATTTTTAAAAATTGCTTTTATGTGAAAGAATACCTGTCTCGGGGAGACAATGTGTGGGGTGTAAAGGAATGAGTCAGGGTAAATATCTGCAAGGGTCTGTGTATGTTGTTCGGGAGGAATCAAGACAGCAATGCTGAAACAAGGTTGCTCCTAGTGCTCTGTAGGAGCTGGTGTTGGCACAGGCATCAAGAATATTGGGAGTTCTACCAATTCTTCAGGAAGTCTAGTAAAGTGACCTTGAATATCCTGAAGAGTGGGGGTTTGCTACTAAAGTTTCTGATAGATGAAGATAATGCTGGTATGTCTTCTCTAATTAGATTTTTAAGTGCTTCAGGGTGAGGACTGACTTTTCACAGGGGACATTACAGCATCCAGCACAATGAAGCTCTGAAGCAAGTCAGAGCATCTGGCTTTATTATCTGAATAATGGCCAAAACATAAATAGCATAATAATAAGATGAAAATGATATGATGGAACAAGAAGTAATACTAGTAATATGATAATAACAATAATTATAGCCATGGTATTAGTTATAATTATCTGACGGTGTTCAGCAGACCTGATCAGAAGCTGAGTTCAGAAGGGGTATGTGCCCAAACGTAACAGGTCACATCATCCATGTGAGAGAAGCCCCAGGGAAAAGCTGGTGGCTGTGGAGGTTTGTCCTCGGCGCAGTTTGTCTCTGAATGTCTCAGTAGGCAGTTGGATGGTTTAGTGTTACAGTTCTGGATGGGAAGATAGGAACCTGGAGATGGGGTCGGATACCTGAAACAGGTCATCTGGGGAGAATTTCTCTGCCCAAGTCGACTCTCTGGCAGTGAGAAGCCCCACATAAAGTAGTAATTTCAGATTCTTTGGTTGTAGTGAAGAGAAATGGGCACTTTCAAGGGCAATTCATCCCATCCTGAGAGGTGTGTCTGAACTTAGACTACATGCCTAACTCTTTGGCAATTTATACTCTCAGGGCTTCACATCACCATGTTTAAATTGTAATAGCACTTTCTTTGTCATCTCCATTGAAACTGTCAGCACTTTGGGAAGCAACTCTTTCTTTTCCTGCAGCCATACAACACTAATGCAACAAAGTCCTCATCTTACTTGGGTTCTGTAGATCCTGCTGAAGTACCATTAGTCAACAATAACAATAATTACAAATGAAGTCTTCCTTAGATAAGTACTGATTACTCAGGAATTATAAGTACTTATAATTACTGATTATAAGTAGTCCTGCTCTCTGGTTTCTGTTGAATAATGTGTCCCGAGCTTTAGGATGGCAGCAGATAACATACTCTGCTACCAATCTGTGAGCCTTCAGCTGCAAATATCTATCAGTGCAGAAGTCAGTTGACACTGTGCCCCACTACTGATACAGGCAGTAAACCTGGCATAGCTGGTAAGTTTGGAATTGAGAGCAGCTTTCTAAAACACCTCCTGCGCAACCTGTAGTGATGGCAATCACTTTTCTGCTCCTGTGTTGGTGTGCTATGATGTCACCAACCCAGGGAAGAGTGATGGGAAGTCTCCTGAGATATTGCCCCTTCTGAAGAGGCTGTGAGCTGCTGAACTATGCTGAACTACTGGAAACAAAAGTAGTGCCAGGTAGGAATATCCTCCTGCACAAGTCACAGCCAGCCATAGCTTTACTCCTGTTAATTTTGTTTAGGATTTTTAGCTGAAAAGGGATTCTCTGGTAAGACTGAAGACCATCAGAGATCCAGAAGACTCCACCTGGTGACCCACAACACTCCCGAGCTGGCTTCGCACTCCTCACTCTCCTTGCAAGAGAAATCAGTAAGGTGTGTGCAGTTAACTGTATGAAAGTGGGGACATAGCACTCACTTCTTCAGACCAGACCCTCCAAAATCTTGCTTTAGCACTTGCACTTTACTGGACAAAATGGGAGTGGCTGGAGGTGGAATAGTCTCTTCACCAAGAGCCTGAAGGTGCTTTACTGCCAAGTGCCACTGTCACTGAAGGGATGTGACTGGTGGAGCAGCATCAAAGATGCTGCACTTGGATGGAGTCCTCTCAGACTTGGCTGTGGAGTATTTAACACTAGCAGCTTTCCTTGTACAAACCTCAGTAGACATCGAGGATAAAGCTAACATAGTCATGACCTACAGATTTCTTTAAAAAGGTTATTTTTATGGGCCAAATTTTCAATCGTTTTACCTAGAGAAACTCACATAAGGTCAATGTGATGGCTCTCTGAGCAGAGAATGGATCATAAAATCAACTGGACTGTACCCCCTGCTGGCAATAACACATTTGTCCTCCACAAAGCAGGCATGACTCTTCATTTATGTCTGACTCCTACATTAAGTAGCCCATCACCCCATACTTACTGCAGAGTAGATGCACACATGGGTGCACAGTGGATTTTCCTCAGCCCTTCTCCCTTGTCTGTTCCTGCCTCAAGTGAACTCCACTGACTTTAGATCAATGCATCAAAGATTCATACCATTTCTTTGAAGACCATTAACAGTTAAACTTACCGAAGCTATGCTAGTATTTCTGATAACGCCTTTCGTCCCCTGGCTGCACAAGAAGAGCAGAATTGTGGTAAACTAAGAGCTTATGATGGGGCTCTGTAAGATGGGCTTCACTGGTAGCCTGGGAAATCAAATCATTTATGATACAGGACATACTATGGATAGGCATTTTTTCCTTCAACAGAAAATTGAGACTTAGATGAAAGTCACGCATTTTTCTTGCAAATTATATTTTCAATGAAAAAATGGAATTTTTTATTCTGAACTTGTTCCTATTTCAGTGGGGTTTTTCCCCATGTTTTCTGGCTTTGTATTTTTATTCAGAAAATTGTATTTGTTTTTTGTATGTGTGCGTGCATGTGCACGCACATGTGTATGTGTGGCTAATAGATGTTTTCTAAGTGGGATTGTTCATTACTGTCAGGCTCCTTGGCAAACCTATAATTTTGTCCTAAATATGTTTTTCCTTTATGCTAAATTGGGTTGACCCTAAATTAGTACAGACCAAGGGTAACTTTAGGACTAAACTGAATGATGTCTCTGGAAATGGAGAACATATTAGTTATGTCAGTGGACAGATTCCCTGACAGGAGCTTAAACTGAGCACTTAAGAACTGACTTCAGCATCTAATTGTCTCTGATGAGATCATGATTCAGACCAGTTGAGCAGTATCTCAAGTATGCAAACCCACAGGGATTAGAACTGGCTCCAAGGACAGCATTTTGATGCATTGGTTAGAAAAGAATTCAGGTTTAATTAGCTTGTCTCTGCCAACCTAAAGAAAATTGTCAAATAAGATCACAAATGGGGGATAAAGACAGCCATACCCAGGTATACTACTCAAGCCACAGACAACCGTGACCACACAAAAACAAATGCTGCTGTCAGATGTAGCCAAGCCATGGATCTGCCAATAGATTCACCCAGTCAATCCTCCCTTCCTTCCCCCACCAGTCCTTCACTGTGCAAGCATGCACCCACCAGGGAGATGCCTGCTTGACATGCAACACAGAATGTTGCCACAGCCACACTGTATTTACTATGTCTGATAAATTAGCCAAGCTTTACCACAGGTCATATTTTGGTTTTTTGGGCTTCACATCCTTGTATCCTACAACCTTGCTCTGGTCTTGGGTCCCAACCAGTAGCTGAGGGTCACTGATAATTTTCAGGTTCTCCTTCCAGCCCACATTTGGCTGGTGTTCACATTCAGTTTTTTATTTCGGTTTTCAAGCTGTGGTTTTCAAGTTATTGTTCTAACTGTTTTTGGATGATTGTAACCCCAAGAGAATGAACCATCCAGACCTAGATAGAGTTTACAATGTTGACCAGTGCTGCCAAGTTACATCTGCAAGGTGCTTCATAAACCCCTGCTATTTGCAAGAAATCCATGCAACTAGTAAGTGTTCACATATATATTAGCTAGATCTGGAAAAACAGAATTTCAGTGACATTTACAGCAAATAGTGTAATGGATTGAGCAATACTGCAGTGCAGAATTCAATCCATGGCACGAAATACTTGTGAGAAAACATTGCATATAGCCCCATGCTTCCCCATGTGCTGGGTGAGAATTCTTGCAGAGAATTCAGAAATCATTATGGTCAGTTTAAATGCCAAGGCCTAAATGTAAGTTTGTCTAGCATCTTCTATTGTGAAAATCTGTTTCTAGGTGATAATGACTTGAAAATTTGAATTAATTGGTCTGAACCCTTCCATGCTAGATGTATCTCTCAAGGTTGATTTTTCTTCCTTTTTCTTTCTTAATTTTCAGGAAAAAAAGAATTTATTCTTTTCCAAGTAAGAAATATCAAGGAAAGGATTTGCCTGTACTTTAATAACTTTATTTGTTTTGAAGCAGGGTTTTGAGGTCTAGTAGGGCACACAGGGTGGCAAGGTGTCTCATTTACTGCCACTTTTTAGCGTTATCCCAAACAGCAAAAGTTATGAACATCCAAAACTTGCAGTTCAGACTTACTCAATAAAATTCCTTAAAATGTATATAGCTAGATTCTCTAAGGCTGTAATCTGTCCTAAGGATGCTCTGTCTCCCTCAAGCTCCTCCACGCTGACCAGGCTGTCACTTGCAGCATCCTTCATATGGCCTGAGATTGCTCTGTTACAGGGATGCAGACACTGAGAAGGACATTGGCTCCCAAGTCTGTGTCACCAGGCACCAGATCTACAAACAGAGGGCCTGTCTGTCCTGGATTTTCTATGTCCAGTAACTGCTTTTCTTGCAAGTAACATGCAAAGACTGAAAAATTGAAGTAAGGCACAGAAGAGAGAAAAGGTACCCACGAGGGGTCAGACACAAATTAAAAAGGCAGAAGCAAGGGTAAGAGGAAAAGGAAATGAAGGGGTGGAAAGGAAGGGCTGAGAGCAGAAGTTGGATGTTAATGGCACAACAGACAGGGTAGGAAAAACAGAGTTAAGGCAGAGAGAGGCAAGAAAAAAATTTAAGATGGGAAGATAAGGATAAAACTCATTGGGATGATGGAACATGCCCATCCATTGCAGGGATGGGATTATAAGAAGTACCTGGGAACCAAAACACAAAAAGGACAGCACTTGCAATAGAAGGAGAACTGGGAAATAACAGATTTAAGCAAAGCCAAAGGTGGCTAAGGAGAGAAACAGTGGGGACAGCAACTGGAGACATACCACGAGGAAAACAGAGATTGACATAAAGAAGTAAAGATTTAGATCTCCACAGAGCAATATGGAAATACAGAATTGAACCTCATATTCCCAGATTTTAATATAGTTGCTTGCTGAACAGAAGAGCTGTGTGGATCTGCCTGCTTGTAGTGCCAGGTCCCTACAGACGACGACAATGCATTGTGGGACCGAGTACACTGAGTCTAATTCCTAGGAGATATGCTGTAAATCTAAAGGTCCAATAACTGCTGATTGCCATAGCAGGACCAATAACATCCTACAGGGAGGAATATATTTTTCAGTTTGTTTATTTTCTTCAAATTGCACTATGAATCCAAATCAAAGAACCTCAGTAAAGTTGCAATCAAGTTGTCAGGTCAAGATGCCAAAATTAGGCCACTACAAAACTAAGTTGCTCCTCTTCTGCATTTGCTCCATGCCACACCATTCTCTTGCAAATGTCATACAAATTTTGAGAAGGATCCTCCATCTTATTCAATGAAGAGCAGTATATGCATAGACTCCAAGCAGATCTGAAATTCCAGGAGCAGAGCTACAAAAACGTTCTGCTCCCATACCTACAGCTGAGGAAATGAGGATGCAACTCTGAACACAAGAACTGCCATAAAATGCTAAAAGCTGAATTTTCTGCATGAACTGGAATATTTGACAGCATAAAGAAAGGAGTTGGTGTAGGGAACTTAGCTAATAAAAGAGACATGAGAATATTAAGAATGAAGGTCTGTAATTTGGCATTAGTAAATTGGCTATACTGACAACTTTGTCTTTAATCTGACCATGACCACCTAGTTGTAATAAAAATATCCCCCCTTCTCCTAAAAATGGTGTGAAAGAAAGTAAGAAATATTATGAGAGAATTAATATACTCTGAGCATCATAGAAAAGACCGTGAGGAAAGTGGTATTTCTGTGTTTAGTGCAGACCTTGGACAGCATACAGTAAAGTATGCCTGGCATCACAAGTACATGGAGATCTTAATGAAATACTGAGCAGGTACCCAATCAGAAATATCATCTGTCTTGTGCCTAGGATGAGACCAGAGCTGTGTGTGCAATCACATAAAAACCTCAATCTGAATATGTACATATAAATGAGCCCATCTTAGAGTTATCTCAGTTCTGTCACTCTCACTTGGAATTACAACCTTGATGTTCTTTTAACACAGTGATTTTGGGGTGAAAAAAAATTACATGCTCAAGCCACTGTGCACCTTTGCCTGGTTTCACAACATAGAGTGCATGTGTCTGATTCTGGCTGCTTTTAAAAGCTGAGAATCATAGAATCATTTAGGTTGGAAAAGACCTTTAAGATCATTGAGTCCAACCATTAACCTAACACTATCAAGTCTACTACTAAAACATGGCCCCAGTGGCCACGTCTACACATCTGCCAGATACCTTCACGGATGGTGACTCAATCATTTCCTTGTCAGCCTGTTCCAAGGCTTGATAATCCTTTCAGTGAAGAAATTTTTCCTAATATCTAACCTAAAGCCCCACTGGAACAACTTTAGGCCATTTCCTCTCATCCTATCACTTGTTACTTGGGAAAAGAGACCAACACCCACCTCACTACAACCTCCTTTCAGGTAGTTGTAGAGAGCAATAAAGTCTCTCCTGAGCCTCCTTTTCTACAGACTAAAGAACCCCAGTTCCCTCAGCCACTCCTTATAAGACTTGTGCTCTAGACCCTTCACCAGCTTTGTTGCTCTTCTTTGGACATGCTCCAGCACCTCAATGTCTTTCTTGTAGCGAGGGACCCAAAACTAGATATGCCCTGAAGATACACCCTGACCACAAAGAGCACCTGGCTGGTGACAAGGAGCACATCTAGGTCACTTTATGGAAATTTCAGATTCAGGTTTTGTTTTCAGGAACCAGTTACAACTGAGTTCCTAAACTGACCATTGACCATTCACCTAAGTCCCCAGCACTGCTAAAGCTTGCTGATACCTCTCCTTTGCATTTAAAACATATAATAACTGCTTCCAAGCATTAACTGTTACATTTCATTGCCCCTTCTTATGCTCAGCTAGCCCAAGCACAGGTCTTGCTGGCCTCCTGCAGCAAACAGTCTCTACCACACTGGATATTAAGGGAGCAGGAAGAAGATCTCAAATGGGATTGCTTTGACTTCTGTGCACCGAGTGTCCTGTTGCACAAGAAAAGTGGTGTGAAGTTTTCCTCCTTTTCAAGGGAAAAGGAAACTGAAGATAAACTGGGTCTTGTGCTTTGTGTGAGATCAGTCATGAAAGTAGTATCCACCAGGAAAGTCCTCAGATGAAGACAAACCTCCTCTATTCACATGCTCTGGGCTTCTCTAGGATGTTTTAGTCAGTAATTGCATTTGCCAGAAGTAACATTTCAATTTGGCAATTCTTTTCTTTCTGAGAAAAACGTAGTAGTAATTACGAGTGTCCATGCCCGTGGTATCATGAAAGAACAGGAAAAAAAATCAATAACAAGAGGAAAAGGTCACTTAGGCTGCTGCTCCTTCACTGCTTCTCACCTTTATTTAAATTGTCAGTGAAGACAGCTGGCATCAAATGGGATGCCTAATTAGAATCATAGGATCATAGAATCATAGAATGGTGTTGGGTTGGAAGGGACCTCTAAAGATCATCTAGTCCCACCCCCTCTGCCATAGGCAGGAACAGCTTCCACTAGACCAGGTTGCTCAAAATCCCATCCAAACTGGCTTTGACACTTCCAGGGATGGGGCATCCACAACTTCTCCAGGAAACCTGTTCTAGTGCCTCCCCACCCTCACAATAAAGAACTTATTCCAAATACGTAACCTAAATCTACCCTCTTTCAGTTTAAAACCGTTACCCCTCATCCTATCACCACACTCTCTGTTACAGAGTCCCTCCCCATCTTTCCTGTAGGCCCCCTTTAAGTACTGGAAGGCCACTATAAATTTTCCCTGGAGCCTTCTCTTCTCCAAGCTAAACAACCTCAACTCTCTCAGTCTATCCTCACAGGGCAGGATAATCATATAATTATATAGACCAGTTTCAGCATTTTCTCCAGGTAGAAGGGAAAGCACATGTCCACGTTTCCTTAGCCTCACCCAGCAGTGCCCTCCAAGCATCTTGGCTTTCAGACTACCTTGGTTGTCATCTTATTGCTCATTTTGAATGATGATATTAGCAGAAATAATGTTAATTTAGACATCAAATGCAATTAAAGTCAAATTTTGACAGTTCCTGAGTAACTAAAAAGCACCTAGTGAAATTTTCAATAGTGCTCTGAAAATCAAGCCATATGCTTTTTTTGCACTTTCAGCTACCCAATGTCTTAAAAATCTGAGTGCTTTAAACCAACTATATTTATTGCCTTTAAACCCAGGTATTTGACATTTCTGAAGCCAAGAGACAGGAGAAGACTCTCCTACACCTCCTGTGAGGCCATGACCAACTCCAGGGACATGCTGATTACTTTAACAGTGCTATGATTCTCTTTTGTGTGTATCCTAATTTGTGTTGCACCTATCAAGCCAAAATAAAGGCCACCAATGCAGTGTGTGCCATTAGTGGGTTTCGCGCAGGGTGTACCAAAGAGGTAGATGCATGGACTTTCACACCTACATCTTCCAAAGCTGTTTCAGGTGAGCTGAACTACTGAACACTGCTGCTGGACTCATGTGGCTCAGACACCGGAGCATACACTCTGACAGGCAAGTGGGTATGGGTAAAGGTTTTCTTTTGTTCTTTCATTTTTTGATACAGGGTGCATGGGAGCAGGTTTTCTTGCCTTGTAGCACTGCTCACAGAAAGGGGCAGAAAGCCTTTGGATGCCCATCTCACCCAAAGGACACTGCTCTGTGCACAGCTGCCCTTCCTCCTCCACAGCATTGCTCGGTCACGAGGTTCTGGTATCGCCTGTACACCCAGCCATGCGTAACTACTGACTTTGCTCACAGGTTTCACTAAACACATGGCTACTGTCAGGTAATGCATGTTCTGCTGTAAGCCTAATGCAGAGTATTACAACTTCGGTATAGCTCAGGTTTGATTTTCATCTGTACAGCTTTGTAGGTAGTCACGTAGCTAAGTGACATTGAGCTGAGAAATCTATAAAGTGGAATGTCTTTGTTATCCATCTCACGGAAGTGTTAATGTCATCTGTAGCTCTCATTCGTGCCAATTAGCCAAAGCCCCATGGAGGAGGACTAGATATATAATTCCAGCTGGAGCTGGTGTGTCATGTGTCGTTGCTGCTACAGGTCCTCAGCTCAGACTCATCGCTCATCCAGCTAGTCACAGAGGTACTCTGGCAATCCCATCCAGAAAATGCTTATTTAGTCCCTTTGGTCTGCTGAAACTGGTAATAAATCAACTCCATAATGAGGTGAAGCTGCTGTTGGAACATGCTATAACTACATAGCCACTCCAATAGGCTTTATTAGCTAGAAGAGCTGCTTGATCTTTGGTAATTTTGTTGGGAGCCTTTCTAACTGGTTTGCTTAATGGATGACCTCACATGATTTATATATATAGAAGGTTTGTTGATCTGAGACAATGGATTCAAAATGTTGATCAAGAGTGTTGGGATAACAGTCCATGGCAGTACCCAGGATGCATCATCTTTGTTCTCCCGGGACAAGTGATACTTCATAAAAGGGATTTTGCACTCACACAATATTTATTCTTGAAAGCAAATCCCAAAGTTACAACATCAGTACTACACAATTCCTTTCCCCTCCAGTGAAATAGGGCAGCCCCAATAATACAGCTGGTATCAATTTAGCTTAGAGGTTAGTAATTCCAGTGGCATCTAGGTGATTTAATCATGCTGACTGCCAGTGATACCACTAGGATCCAAATAACAGAAATCTTTCTAAATGCTTCCACACTGCTTTTGCCTACAGCAAGCACCAGCTACCCTTTATTTTCCTGTTTTTCAACCCAATTTTTTCTTTCCTAATTTAATGTATTTCCTGGTTACATTTGCCTGTATCATCCTATATGTTATGTAAATATGACATTTATTGCTAAATAAGCCCTACTTACATATACAGTCATCACTCAACCATACTAATGAGAGGCTAACTACAATTTGTAAGCTGCTGCTGTTCTTTCAACTCTGTAATTATATCAATGATGTTCAATGTTTTTTTACCCTGTGAGCCACGGGACCTATTCTGTGGTCACTAAAGAGCTGGATGTCTTCTCCACAAAATGGGAGTACTTCTGAACAAGCATCAAACAGATGGAAGACAGATGGCCTGAGCCCTATTGACATTTCCTTTGCCTTTCAATGGCACTGATTACGTCTCCAGACAATCCGGAGGCTGTGTTTATCCCATAAGATTTTCAGAGTGCAACCTGAGCTCTTGAGAACTCTTGCAAAAATATGTAAGATGGAGAGGGGTCTCAGATTCCTATCAGCGCTGCTGAACAGTGGTTTTCTACCACCCTCTTTGGGCAAGACAAGTGGGATGTTTTCTCATGTGGCCCTCTCCTGGTCTCCCATTTCCAATACTGCCTCTGAGAACATCCTAGAATGTCTCACCTGGTATCAGATGAAGGCTTTGTAGACTTGTCTTGAGTGCAATTTCCACTAAATTTTCACCTGCTGCGCAAGAGTCAGCATGGCTTTGTTGATGGCATCTGCCGAAGTCCTGCTGATAGAGAGCAGCTATTGCAGTCTGGTTTTCTAGCTCCTGCCCACATGACAAGCTAGTTCTCTGCCCGTGCATGGAAATGACAAAAACTAGCAGTTTCCTGAACTCTGCCCAAGCGCCTGGGAACTGGTGCACTTACTAAGTTGAAGACGCTTGACAAAGTGTCAAAGTTGCAACCTTCTCTGTAGCAGCACTGCTAAATCCACATCTGACTCTGGTGTCACCAGTGGCAGCCAGTTGCCCAGTTCATGCCTCACTAGAGGGCACGAAGGCAGGAGATGGTTTAGCAGCTTTAGCATCTGAATCAAATGTTTGAGGCACCCTCAGAGTCCTACAATTGTGAGGACAATTGCTCCAAGGCTAAGCTCTGCCCACAGCAGTACCTGTGGCAGGACCTGCCTGCCTCTTTCCCTGGCAAAGGACCTTACGGAGCCACTAGAGAAAGCTCCTCAAGGAGCGATAAATCAAGATTTGACAGGATCCTTCAAAGCGTGATGAGAAAAGAGACTTGTTGAGTCTTTATCCCAGGCATGAGACCAAAGTCAAGTTTTTGCACCCAGCTTTTGGTGTGGATGTAATTGACACATGGTCTGCTCTCTGCGGGATCGTTAATAGGGGAGTGAGAAAAGACGGGAGCAAATACTGGCCTTTTTTAGCAATCTTTTACAGCTCCTTCTGTTCGCTGAAATGCTGCAGTGTATCATTATCTGTTGATTGCAGTCTTTTGCCCAGTTTTTGCTCTTGCCCAGTCAGCACTCGTCTCCAAGACAATTTGAATTAATTGTGTGAAGGATTTCACAAGACTGGAATATTCAGAAACATTCAACTGAAATCAAGACAGAGTGGGTCTGATTCTGATCCCACATGGTTCGATGTGGGCAGAGCTGCAAAGGACTGATGGGGTTTTATGGTTGCTCTTCACCCCAAGGGAGGGAAAAGCCTGCATCTACACCTCTTCATGCCACAGGTCTAGCATTTTATCAGCAGAACATGTATCTGATGGGTGCAGTTTGTTTTTTGAAGATCTTTCTTTCTTTCTGAAAATCTGTCCTCTAAGGATATTCTGTACCTTCTTTACAAACATAAAATTTCCACCAGTTTTACTGTAAATTCTGGTTTCATGCCCATTGTTGTTTGTACTTCCTGCTTGTAATAATGAAGCATGTACTGAGGATTAAATCAGACTTACCAGACGACCACTGTCAGGACAACTGTTCATCCCTTTCTCAAATACTGGTACTACATGTGACTGCTTCCTGCACCTTCCTGTTCTCCATGGCTTTTCAATAGAGTTGGCGGAGGTGTGGAATACTTAGCTAACTCTGTTGACACATTAAGTGGATGTTATCCAGATCTACTGATTAAATACAAGTATGACTATTAATTGTTTCTTTCCCCGAGGAACAGAGTCTTGTCAAACCAAATGCCACTTTTTCAACTAACGTCTCACCACCTGCCCTAACCAGAAGAGACAGTTTCCTTATCTTTTTTATAATAATGATAATAATGTTGAAAATGATAATGATGATGATGATAATAATAATAGCAACAATAACAACAACAACAATGAATAATATCTTTCTTTGAATATAGTTTTAGGGCTCATAAGTAAAAAAGGATGCAGCTTGCTGGAACTCTCGATTTGGCAAACCGAATCATGAAAACAGAGGTAAGGATGTTGCACGTGCATTGTACTGGCAGTTTGATATATCAATTGTTGTTTGCCTCTACTCCACAATACCTGTGTTGGTTGGATTCACACAGTATCAGCACATGAAGGTGAAGCAGGTTCCCAGTCCCAGCCCTACCACTGAGCTGTATAACTGTGTGCAAATATCCTTACTTCTCCATGTCTGTCTCCCTACTTATAAAGGGGGCAATAAAACTAGCTTTTGCACAGCTATATGAAATTTCCAGACACCCAAGTGCAGAGAAGTTAGATGCCAGCATTGTATATAAACTGCTAGTAGTATCAGCTTGCTTTCTCCTCCTACTTCTCAGTTATGCAGCATCACACTGTCCTCAAAGTTCACATGCTTGAGAAAAAAAAAAAAAAGCAGCTGATTTTTCCACTCAGTGTCAGCATAGATCAGAGGCTACAGTAACATCTTTAGCATGAGCAGATAATAAATGAAGTCTGAAAGTTCAAGCAATTCATATCCACCATTTAAAAATGTACCAGACTAAATCTCAAGTTTGAAAGAAAAGATTGGAGCAAAAATCCAAGCTATTAAAGCACAGCAAATTGTTAGTAATAACCAGGTTTGAGTTTTTGTTTTTAATGAAAATCAATTTCCTTGAGTATTATTTCTTTTTATTGCACAGCAGGTTTGGATTTTTTTTTTTTTAAGGAGTAAAATAAAACCTTTCTAAATATTCTTCTGCCTAGAACTTGCATTTCAACCCACTGTGTGCCCAATGCAGTGGATTCTGTTTGCATTTGATTTAAAATCATTACACTGAGCCACTCTTTGTGGATTGCACTATTTTTTCCAGATGCTCCCAGACACAAGCCTGGCTAGAGCTTCCTCTGCTGCTCCCTCTTGAGCCACTCTCCTGGAAAGCAGGTGAAAATGAAGCAATGGTGCAGGGAGATATTTTCACAGACATTCATAAATTGTTGTAGTTCTGTTTCCACTGTGGGGGCTATTGAAGCCCTTCAGGTTAGTGCATAATGAAATGCAGACTCCCTGTACTCACTGTGTGAGGAAATGAACAAATTCAGATTCCCTTTTTACTTTCCTAGATAATAACTCTTTTGTTTTAACTAATCTTTCACTTTCAGGGGTGATTAGATGCTTTAGCTGAATGAATCCTATTATTTAAAGCCTTTCCTGCCTGCTTCTCAATGTGCATTCTGACTCATGTACCTATTTTCATGTAGAGATTATTTAGAGAAGGTATTTTTTTCCCCCTTTAAAAATAGCAGCAAGCAGGTTTTTGGACTAAGCCTTATCTGTGTGTACGGACAGCCATCGGTGCCCAGCTTAGTGAAAAGAACGGATGCTAAAACTCCCTTGCTAATGCTTGCTGACGATGTTGACTACTGCATGAGAGGCTGCAATGGAAATACATATCCTAACTGTGATATTTTCAGGCCTTTAAGTATTAGAAGATGCATACTAAACCGAAAAGATACAGCCAAAATGTAGCAGTGCATTCCCACACATCCTCAAGCTCGAGCTCCCTGGATGGAACAGGACATGAGCGTACGCCTGAAGCCCGGTGGGAAGGCAGCAGCTCTGGAGCTGAGCGATCGCCAGTGAGCGCTGCGATGGAGCAGGGTGCCGTGCGGGACGTGGTGCGGCAGTACGGCCACCTGACTGCAGCTGGGTCACCTGCTGCAGGGACACGGTGCGCCAGCCAGAGTGGAAAAGAAAATTAAACTCTTTTCTTCCTTCAGTTCTGGGGAAATACATGCTAGGATCTGACCGATCAGATCACGGCAAGGGAGGAGGCTGTAGTCACAGTTAAACCAGGAGCAGTGTGCCGCGTTCTTTAAATAAATACCACTAACATATGTGCATAGGATGCATTTTCATTGAGTTCCCTATGTTCTATACATCCATGTACTCAACGTGAAGCCATTCGCTCTGCCTCATTCTCCCAGTCCAGCCTATGCTTCTATTTAACTTGGTGCTCCCTGGCTAAGATAATTTTTAAATTCCTTACTCTCCCAGCAAGCTAATGATCTCCTGAAGCATGAGCCAGTAGCTTCTTGACATATCTTTCTCGAACCCAGAACATCTGAGACTCAGCTGCAAAAATAGCCACATGAACCTGGAGTCAACATCCGAAAAGACCTATTAAAGAAGAAGCCAGATACAAAGAGAACAGGGAGGGAGAAGGAATGGGAGCTAGTAATTTGCATTCCCCTGATTGAAGGGATTTATCTGCATTTCTAGTTAATAAAAGACATTAATTGATTCACGTTTTTTATGGCTGCACACAGAGCTATTTCTGGCTGGAAGGAGACACTCTTAAATGGAATGAGTCAGACCAGACCTGTTATGTCACCCTGGGACCCTGAAAGATTTGTTAATAGCTCTGAAGAAATCAAGTTGCTTCACAGGGCTATTTTCTCCTCAGACATCAAAAGCAGAGAGAAAGTATAGTAATTCTGAAGGCTGAAAATGACTTTTTTACATGGTTCTTTGCATTTGATAAATAGCAACAGGATAATCAAAAGCTTTGCTCTCCACGAGACACTTGCGTAGAAATCTCAGCAGGATTTATCAGTCCAGCTAAACATAATCTCCAGAGACATGGCTCTTAGCTAGGGAAAGTCCTAGCAGGTCGTAGCTCCTCAATTCACTTCCTACAATTTCTTTTTCAACTTCACAAATCAAAAGATTGTACTGAGAGAGTTTTACAGGAAGGAAAGTCTGTATTTTTCCTCTTAAAAATATATAGAAAACCATATTCTTTCACCAAACCCTTTTTCCCCACAAAGGCACCTGTTCCCTAGCCAGGAATAACGCTCTTTATTATAAAACAAAAAATTCACTGGAAACAAAACTGTTTTAAATTTGTTTGTCTTCAGTGGAGATTTGAGCTGCAGCTCAGGTGATTCATGTTCCCATTCTGGGTCATGGTGCCCTGCCAGATGACACCTCCAGGAGGCAAAGGCTGCTGTGACACACGTTGGTGGCTCTGTCCAAGAAAAGGTGATGATAACTCATGGGATGGGGGCCAGCCAAGGAGCCAAGAGAAGGCGGTCGTCCAAAGTGACAACAGACATCTAAAGAACCCCACCTGTGCCTTCAGCCCTCTGACAGCATTTCCACGTTCAATTTGGAAAGGGAATCGGATAGTTTTAAACTGAGAAATATGTATGCTTTGTTTTTCACCAGAGGACCAAAAATATCCGTGGAAAATGTTGACAAATTGAAAGCATTTGTCATTTCTGCTTCTGTTTCCCTGGTGACAAAAAAAAAAAAAAAAAGTATTTCCAACTAAAACAAAGCCTGCATCTCATAGCCTGTCCAGTTTGTTCTGACGTTTGCCCTTGTTCTCACCATGGATCCTATAGTTCAAAGCAGCCCAACAGTGGCAGGAGCCTGTAAAATGGGCTTCTCCCTCATCTACAAAACTGGAGCCTGTTTGGTCTTTTTAGTACATGGCCAGGGCAGTTCACAATGGCATAAATGTCTGTACTGGCCTCATCCTATTTAGAAAGTGATAGTTTGCTTTGTTGTCATGTAAACCTTTGCCAGGGAAAAATCATTGCTCTCAGTGGTGATGATGGGACACATTTTCTGTTGTTTTCTCCAACCTTTTTTTGGTGTTGAGATCTTGAATGTTCACAGCTCCTGGACATCAGAGGAGCCCATCAAAGGGCTCAGCTCCGTATTATAGATATGCAAAGCAGAAGCTTAGGTTTCTTCTGAACTTTCCTCACACTGGGCGGTGAGACTAATTTAGCAGCATATGGTTTGTATATCTGCATGCAGCTCCGGTATGATATCAGTAGCTTGCTTAAGGTGGGGACGTGGGGGGTAGAAGTACAGGCATGTTAAAATCCTTACAGTTCAGACAAATCTGCCTCCAGCCTCATTCACACTGTCATCTTTCTTAAGGAAAAAGCATGCTAGAGAAAAAAGGTGCTAACTGGGCACCCCCAAAGCCTCTGCTGCCATGGAGCCTGTTGGGAGTATGGCTTCGTGAACCCTGTTCAGAGGACAAACTGCTGGACTTCAGTGTTTCAGTCCTCCCTCTCTGTACCAGAAAGGGAGTGAGGGTGTATTTGGAGAAAGCCACCCTTTTGTGAGTGTCTCATGTTGACATATGCAGATAAAGAAATCTCAGCCTCTGAGTGCTCTGGCATCAGCACCCTCCTAAGCCCCATTCTCTGGGTGGCTGTAGCCTTCTTGCTCCCCAACACAAATTCTACTGCTTGCACATAGCAACCAGTGATTTTGCTGTCTTTTCTTCTCTTTCAGTGAAGACTTACATTAAAACACACGAGAATCCTTAAAGACAAGAAATTACTGTGGCAGAGCAAGGATCAATACAAGCAAGATAAATACAGCTTATGCTAGCTGGAGCTCTTGTACTTCATAACACAAATCTCAAAATGTGATGTCAGCTACAAATCCAGGGTAGTCTTTCTATAATGCCATGCTTTTTAACTGTGGTGTACTGTGTTGTGACTCTACAGAGTGGGCTTCAACTCATGCTGGAGTTTCATGCTCATTTTAAGGAGCAATGCTGCTGAAACAGTCACATCACTCCTCCTCTGGCCTTTGCAGCTTGCTCCCTGCCATGCCTGCCCTCAAGCCAGCACAGCATCCATGAGGACACATAGTGAACTGGTTTGGGTTCAAAGCGGTCTGGGTTTGGTTTCATCCAATTTGAATTCTCTAATTTGGCTCATTGTGTGGTCACACCAGTGCTTGTACTGGAGCAAAGGAAGATGCATTGAGAGAAGGGAATGAACGGGCAGGGAGAAATGCCCCTCCCAGCTGTAGTTTTAGGGGATGTCATTTTAAACTAGACCCACCCCTCCCTAGTTTTAGCTGTAAAGCTTGTACAGAAATTCTAGTTGGTCATCTAGGCTCTTATGTACACAGAGAAACTCACCTGTCTTAGGATGACCTGAATCGCTGCAAAGAAGCCTACCTCCCACCCTTGACCCTGAAGAGCCTACATGACCAGCTTAGACTAAAAGCCTCATTTTCAGATGCTATAAGTAAGGTGAAATGAATCCCATCTACATGACCAATGTGTGAGCCTCCAAAGCTATTGTGAGCCTTGTAAGGCATGGGGTCACCTGAGAAAGGAGGGTGGACTGCCATATAACATGGGGTAGGGAGCAGTCCTAGGTATGAGCTGGAGGGCTGCCCCCTCCTGTCCACTGGACTGAATTTTCTCCCCTCTTTGGAGAGGTCTGGAGGCTTGACGTTTGAGGCATGGGACCTATCTTTGCAAGAAAACCAGTGGGCATACAAGAGAAGAATGTGTTAGCTTGATCTGCTTTATTTCTGATGCATTCAATTCCTGCAGAACAGGGCTGTGAATAGACACAACTCTCATGAAAGTCTGAGCAGCTGGAAGCTGATGTACTCAGAGGTACAGCAGCTCTTTCTTGAGGGATATTATTTGTCCTTTCAGAACAGAACTATGAAGACTCAAATAATCCACCCTTCTCTGGCAAATTGTCCTTTATTCTGCTCCCCATCAGGCACTCTGGGTTGCTGACACAGGCTTATTACAGAAACATTGCTCCTGCTGGGCTCCAAACCTCCTCACAGTGCTCCCAAGTGAGAAAAAGGGCACCATCCTCCAGGCCTTGTATCATGAATGCTGGGACAGAGTGTTCCTCTGAGAACTGACCAAGCTCCATGCTACAGAGCTAGTGTGCTTGTCCCAGTGCACACCAATACACTAACTGGGTGACTGTTGGAGAACTTCACAGCTCTGACCTTTAAACCTCCTGCACTAAAGCTATCCATGACTAATCTTCACACTCTTGTCTCTGTGCCAGTATTGTCCTTTAATTTGCACATGATTTTGCCTCCCAGCTATTAAGCCACTGCTGTGATGCAGGATGATCCCATGTCTCCCGGTCTTCCTCTTCTGGGCTAAACAAGCTAAACTCTAGTCTCATCTTGTCTGGCAGGACAAGTCCTCCCCAGAAAACCCTCTGTGCAGCAGTTTTTGTGCCTGCTCCAGTATGAATTAATTTTTCTTCAACAGAGTAGACAAAGAGAAGCCACTCAGTGGCTCCTGCACCTCCTGTGGGTGATTTCTTATCTAGAGAGGACTAGATAATAGCTCAAAGGCACCATATTTTTGTGCCTTCTTTCTGTTCCCTAGTGGATGGCCCATAACCATCCTGACGGCTGGAGGCTTCTATCCCAGGGTACTTGATCAATACAAGGACTATGCATTTATCAGAAGGTGGGGATCCTCAAATTGGCTGTATTAGAGAAGTTTCTTTCTGGGTCAATCACCCTGGTAGCCACTGGAGAAATTAGGCCTGGTTAAGATGAAGCTCCTCTGGCCTGCTCTGGACGTGTGATGTGGGATGTACTCCACAGCAGGGCCTCTTTCTCCCTAGGCAGTACCAATGGAGATCAAGTAGCAAAGTCAAATGGAGGTGCCATACTAACTGTTTTGTCTTTGCTGCCTGTTTCAGAAAGAAAAGAGGAATATCTGATGTAACTCATCTATGCCTGGGAAATCCATGTGAGCAAACATGTAACCACAAATGTGGGCTTCTCTCCTAGGCATCAACGCAATCTGGCAGGTAGTCCTAGTCCCACTCCAGCTGATGGACAAGAAATCATGGCTCCATCATAAGGATCCTGGTTTGTTGCAAACTGTGAAAAAGATAATGACACTGCTAAATTTCTGCTGATAGGTATGTCTGAATTGGCATTTGTGCAGACCTGGGACTTCTGCTCGAATTGTTTCTCCAGTTACAGCCAGTCTCCATGCTGCAGAATGATAAAAAGGAACCTGAAGAAGGTGTTAACCCTGCTTATGCTTTCTCACTTCCTCTCAAACACTGCTCAAGATTTGCTGTAGAATCCATGGAAAAAAAAGGTCACTATTGCCAAATCTCAGCTTCACTGGTAATGTTCCCAGATCCCAGAGATCTGGAACAGAAGGATTTCTGTATGAGACTGTCCTGAACAACACCTCAGCATGGGTAGCTCAGCATCCTCCTGAAGAAAAGATGTTTACTCCTTTCTGCATTAACAAGTGACCAAGGGAGAACCCAGACACCATCAAATCATGAGGATAATCCAGAGCCTGTTGTTTTGGTGCAAGGACAGACTGAACAGGTCCCATTTCTGACTGTCTCATCCATGCTGCCTGTGTCATCCTCAGGATACCACAAATCTGAACCCCCTTTCTGGTATGCTCTGAAAGTCACCTCAGATGCGTACAGTGGTCACAACTAATGCCACAGTCCAAGGTAGATATAGTCACTGTATCTCCTTCTCCCACTCAGACTCCAGCTTATTTCCATCAAACTATCTTTCTGATCTATGCATCATGTTTGATCCCTGTTCCAGTCCTGTTCCTGTCTCTCCTCCCCCAACTTCAAAATTAAGATAGTCATTCGGATTTATTGGATGGTTTTCTTGGGAAATACTGGTGCAGGAAAAGGCTTTGAAAATGGTAAAAATTCACTCTGTTATGATTGCCATCCCCAGTTCAGTGTCTCTTGTGCAGTTCTGCCTAGATATTTCAAGGTACTTCCGTCTTATCTGCATATGAAAAAGAAGCCAGCAGCTCTGAAAGGCTTGTTTAGAAAATCCAACAGCCGCTATGTATTTTGTTTTCACTTGGTCTATACAAATCCTCATTCACATCTAAGGGGTGAAAACTCTGTAATGAGCATGATCATGACAGTGTACAATACACTCAAGAACACGCGGACGAGCTCTCTTCTGTGGCAGGTTGGAGGGAGGTGTGTGATGGGAGCCACGGACGTGCTGTCCCAGTAGATTCCTGCCCTGCGCTAGCTGTGGCTGTCTGCATCTCTCACCTGCTGCCAGGCTCTGTGCTGCTGCTGCTTGCCCATGAAGAATTTCAAAAGACTGCCAACCACTTGAGGGATCTTGAGAAATAAGACCTGAAGCTCAAGATCTTCTAGAAGGCTTGTGTTATAACTGAAGGAAAGGTAGGGAAATAGGAAAGTTAAGGTCTTAAAAAGATGCACTTGAACACGCAGTACTGTGAATGGACAACACAAAGTGTTACCGTACAACTGTCTGCACTGCACGTGAGAGAGACTGCAGAGGAGCCCAGAGACCTCATCAGGGGCAGGAAAAGCCACCAGAACATGGGGCATGATCATTTTGCACAACCTCTTCCTATCATTCACTAAAAGGCAAGTCAGAACTGACGATACTTGACAACGGGTGTTGGCCTGACAAGCCAGGGGAGGATGCCTCAGCATCAGTGAGATATGGAGTCACTGGCCTATGTATGTATTTACGTGGCAGAGTCTGTGTCAGGATGTACCACAAGGCACAGAAAGGGGCTGGAAACTGCCAAACTGCTGACAGGACCTGCCTCACTATCTGCTTTGCTTTTGGAGGGCAGGGATGGGAAGGGACCAGCCTGGCACACTGTGGGTACTGTGCCCCCAGTAAGATATTTCGTTTGCAGTAGGAAGGGATCACAGCCTACACAGGGCTTAAACATTTGAGAGAGAGATAAACAGCATGGGTGATACAAGACAGAGTGCTGTGGTTTTGTGGGTTCAAATGCACGTGTCCCGTTGGGCTGCACTCTTGTGTGGCACTGGAGGGTGGGTCACACATTTATCTTCTTCTGCTCATCTTTCCTCTGCACTGCTTAAACTCATTTGCTTGCTGACTTGTGCGAGCCCCGTACTTGCCTAGACACAGCTGCAGCTGGTGAAGCCCACTTTCAGCGATTTGGAGCCTGCAGGAAGTGAAACACCTCCTTGCCAAGCCACTGGGGCTATCAACAGCCCACCAAGAGTTTAGACTGGGGTCAGCTCAACAACCACGTAGGATCTGTGTTTTGCTTGTGCTCAGTTTCCATGCAGCAGCTAGAAGCACTCAGGAGGCCAAAGCTCCTGTGTTGTCTGGGGAACAGGGCAAAGCTGGACACCCCCCAGGCTGGGTGAGCGTCAGCCAGGACCCTGAGCTACAAGCAGATTGAGGAACCCTGAGAAGAAAGGTTGAGGTATTACCAAGAACAGTATCAAAGTTGTTTCCCCGCACCAGTGTCCAGAGGCCACAATGAAGCAGTGAGGGTCATCTGTGGCCCCGCACCTCATGCCATCTGCAAATGTGCCACAGTGAGTTGACTTTTCAGTTGTGACCCAACTTCTTCCCATGCCGTCGTTGATCAGTTCTCGCTCACCTTATTTGGAGTGTCCTATTTTTCACTCAGGTCATACCAAACTGGAACAAATTAAGCACATTTCTGGTACTCTGTGGGTACAGGGTATTAACTGTTTTACAAGATGAACCCCTGCCCTGGACACTTATGGGACAGCCTGAACTCAAAGAGGTTTCCTCCAGTCTCAATAGTTTGAGGCACTTAAGCCTCAGACCTGAACGTACGTATTACTTCCCTCACTCCTCTTTTGACACTTATGGTAACTTTGCCTTTCTCACTACCTGTAAGCGTATCATGATTTGTGTTTTGTGTCCTGCACACTCTTGATCTCAACAGCACCTTGTGACAGTGAAGTCCACAGGCTAATACTCACACTGACTCAAAAAGCATTTCTTGCTCTCTGTTCTGAATACAGAATTTTTAATTCAATGCCTTTCGGTTGCTATACAGAGACGATGCATAGTACTCACCAAGCTACCTTCTCTGTCCCAAATCTACTTTACAAACTTTTATCTGCAGCTCCCTCCAAGCACAGGCACTTTTCCAGGCACTTTTAAAGCCTTTATTCATATTATACCTCCTAATATGAACCTCAGGTTATTCTCATCACCTATATTTGAACTGGCTCTATTTTTAGTTTCCTGGTTTAAAATGAATATGAGGACATGCCTTTTATAGACAGTATGGTCTTGGTATCTGAGCCTATCTTGAATTAATAACAGTAACATATACTTTGGAATAAAACTTGTGTTACATTTTAAACAACTGAGGCAGGGTGATGACATAAAAAGAATAGATAAGAGTATAGTACCTTAATAAAATTTTGAAGGGCTATGTTTCCAAAGAGAAATCTGTGAGTTGTGTGCACAGATATGGCCCCACATAAAGAGCAGATCTGTTCAGAAATATGATTGTGTAGGATGAGGGTTTTTACTCAGCAGATCTGCATCTCGCTGTCTGCACTAACATTTTTCTTATCGTAGCTGGGAAGGCAAGCCCCCGAGCTCAATCTGTCTCATGCATTGATCACAGAATTTGAACAAACTCCCACTAGCAAAATCCGGTTTGATTCCTAGAGTCAGGGATCAATTTTCAGCCTGACCAGTAAACTCCTTTTTGTTCACATTATAAGCACATTTCCAGGAACATCAGCTACATTTAAAAAAAAAAAAAAGGGGGGGGGGCTCTAATGTGTCTTTAATTCATTCCTTGTTCAGAGGGCGAAATGCACATTGGGAAAGCAAATCCATCATTTTCTCAAGGGGCAGGTGTGCAACAGCAGTATGGTATGGTCTGCATTGGCATACATAAGTTTATTTTCTGCAGCAGATCCAAGCCAGTGCCATTGAAATCAATTAAAAAATACCAGTCATTGGCAGAAAGTGGGCTTGGAATCAGCTCTTTAGTTGAGGAACTAGGCTGTCGTCCAGAAACTGTATGTCAGCTATATGAATTACTGGCAAAACCCCAGTTTCTCTGTTCATTCACTTGGTGCTAGGACTAGCCAAGAGTCAGAAAAACTGTCATGAAGAGATCTGCTCCTGCTTGAAGGCTTCCTGCTGCATGTACCTTCTTGCTATGGGCATTGTCTTATCGTTTGTCTCTAGCTGAAATGCTGCTCTCTTTTCTGCAGCTACTAATTTAGAAGGAGAGTCAGTGAAAATGAGGTGTTTCTTGCTTTTCACCTGTTGGACAAAAAATCACAGGTTCAGTCTAACCACCAATCTCAGAAACTGCCACAGACCTGGGTTCTGGCAGCTTTACTCCATGGAGTCATGCCCTCATCCAGGAAAACCTTTGGAGAAATCATCATGACTGCCTTTATGTAAGGAAATAAGGGCACACTGCTACAATAAGTGATTGTGGACATCTGTTTTCAGGAGTGTGATGGCCACTGCATGAGGGATTTCAGGACCCTGGGGAGTTTTAAAGCCACTACCTGAAGAGTGTGGATGACAGAACGGGTTTATTCCAGTTCTGACCAGAAATGGAGACGCTGTCAGAAAGGAAACAGCTGTCCCAGCAACAGCAGGAGCCAAGCAGTGGGAAGGGGCTCAGCCCTCTAAAAGGGGTGCTTTCTGGCACAGCTGCTGGGGAACTCAGTGCAACCCCTCCTCTCCTATACAATGTCTCTGATCAGCGCTATGAGTGTATTCTTCCCAAGAGATGATAACTTTTACGGCACTTGCTGGTGCCTTAAAAGAAAGGCAGGAGGAAGAGTGCAGGGCTTGTTTTGGAAAGTCCAAGCAAGGAGAAGATGCTTTACTCATCCTTCAGTCTATAGTCCTCCCTCACTTCCCAATATAATCTGCTCTTTTCTTAGGGTTTCTTGGAGAACCTGCTAGCCCTACCACTTCCTTAGAACCTCCAGGTAGCAAGTTATCTCCATCTTCAGGAAAAAGACAGATGAGGGCTGCCCATTCCTTCTCCTCAAGTCCTAAGAGGACTGTAGCACTTTGACTCAACTGCCTACCCACTGCCGTGGCAGCAGAAGCAATTCCTGCCACAAGGGACTGTAAATTAATTTCAGCCTCAAAGCAGTTACAAAGAACAACGTAATGCAGGTGCTCACCTTACCTCCTCCCTCCTTCCTGGGAACCCTGCACTGTTTGTTCATGGAGAACAGTAGCGAATTTTGCACTGCACAGACTTCCCTCACCTGTAAAAAAGGTATGCTACAATCTGATTTCATAACCTAAACTCATTCACAGCAATATCACTCTGGCAGGCGGGAAATTGCTGAGCTCAGACTCTCCCTGAGTGCACAAAGAGTAACTCAACAGTTAGAAATATCTTCCAGCTAAAGCAAGATCTTTCACATGCCAGAGAGAAACCAGTCCTTCTCTGGAGCAAAAAAATAGGCTTCTGGTTTGAAGACTTGAGTTTAATCATGCAAACTTCTTAGCACTTCCTCCAGCATCTGCTGTGCCAATCCATGAAAGCAGAGGCCTTACACTTGTGAGCACTGTGTCTCCTACAAGCCCAAGGCTGCCAGCAGTCCACATTGCATCCTGGCACACAATGAAGAACAGAAGCAGGGCAACAGTCATCCTGGTCCTGGTGGTGACCTCAGCCTGTGGCATCAGGATCGATGACATGCGCAGCATCTCTCACTGAGTAGAGAAGGATTTTGGTGCCTAGCTGAAAGTACAAGCCTGACTTCAAGCCAGAGATGGTAGGAAACAGCTGGCTTCACTACAGACCTCTGAAGTGTCCTTGCAGCCCCATGAATGGAAGATTAATGGTTCACTGACAAATGTCACCAGCATTAGTCACTATGAGACAATCTAAACGGAAGGAGGTTCTCAGCCAACAGGCTTTGCCCTGTCCTGGAAGAGTACAGCAGTCCTGCTTGGATGCAACTGCAGCTGATAGGACAAGAAAAGGATGAAAACATCTACATCTGCTGTCTATGAAGCAGAAGAGCAATATGCTAACTGCAGCAGGCCTTACACAGCAGCAGATTACAGTTCAGCTTCTGTTATTTCAGCTAAGGCTAGATTAAGGGCCCAACACACTGAAAGCCACAGATTTTGTGCTTAGGCAAAGAAAATTTTATTATCCTTTTGACTGCAAAACAATTGCAGTGGGAAAGCCCTCACTCAGCTGTTTTACTATGCACCTCTTAGAGCATGGACACCAGACCTGTAGCAAAGTCGTGGCAGTATTAAACAAAACTGACTTTAGAATAATATGAAGAAGAATTCCTCCTGCTGACGAACAGAACAGGAACTAAATGACTAGCTAACCACAGCTCTGTAAAAGTAGATCTGGGACAACAAAGTGATGTTGTAAATTGTGAAACTTAACATTGCTACTTCAACAGATATTCAGCTGTTGCACACCTGTAAATCCAGTACAAGAAGGAATAAGACATCTGGGGTATGTCTCCCTCTGGTTTGTCCCCATCTAGGGATCATGGTTCCCATCTTCAACCTGTGCCCTTTAGACACTACCACAATATAAACTAGTCACAGCCAGGGGCCCGCATGCTGTCAAGAAATGGAGATTAATCTGTTTCAAAGAGTAGAAAAAGTCAATCAGTAAGTTCAAGTCTGTCTCTCAAGGACTGTCTGCAATTAATTCTGTGGCATTTGTTGTATAAACCCCCCAAAATTGTCCATATCTTTATACTGTCTATTAAAGGATAAACTGAAGCTCCTAAGACCAAATAATTCCCCTATGAGTGAGCACCATGTCTAGAAACTAAATCCGGAAAGCAAACCTGGGGCCTGTGTCTCCAAAGACACTTCTCTGATGATGAGCCAGTGTTCCTCCCAAGGAACTTTAGAAGATAAACTGTATATAACATACTGGTTTTGCTATAGCAGTAGATTTTCGGGTGTGCCCAAGCTCTTCATCTGCCGAACCACAAGATTCAGTTGTTCTGGTGACATCAGAGATGCTTCCGAATTACAGATCCCTCTGCAGAGTCCCTATCTGCACCCAAGAATCTCCAATTTTTTCATAAAATTTGAATTTCTTATTTACAATCTGCAAACACAATTAAGATTGAATGCTGACCTGCTTAAGAAACTCTAAGGGTGATTCTTAATTTTAGTTAAAATCCCTGTTTGGGGAGATAACCAGCCTGAGATGCTCAGTGACACTGTAGCAGGAAATCATTAGGGGTTTTATACATCAGTTCTTGATAATAAATATAGAGAAAGATATTCTTCAAAGAGAATTTTGTGGCATGCAGCTGAAGCTCCCTGTTTCATAGATAGCTGGGCTGTAACTGCCAGCTTTTCACCAGCCTTCAGCTTAGTTTTCAAAGGTATCTGCCAAAACATCATGGAGAGTTGACAGACTCTCTGTGAAAGGGCATCCGATAACAGGCAGGGCTTTTTTCTTCTCCTCTCAGCTATTGTAATTTATTTTGATATACTGTTAACACACAGCAGAAAGAAGAGAAATCCATTCTAGAGTAATAGATTATTGAAAACCATCCCTGGGAACTCAGCAGATTGCTGGATACAATGGAGATTGTAGGACAAGGAATTGGGAGCAAAATAATTCACTGACCACAGACAGAGAACGAGTTGAGTGATAACTTCTGTGATTTACACTGACGCGGAAACATAAGGCCCTCAGTGGTGGCAGTGGTGAAGGCTAGTCCCAAACTCCTGTGCATGCCTGGGTCTGTAAAGGGGACCACATGCTGAAGTCAAAAGCCAGAGATGCCCCATGACCTTTTGCAGAGTGCCGGGTGCATGTTTAGCTCCAATATTGCATGTTTCAGTACTAGTTGCCAAAATACATTGCTAATCCCAGCCTGAATGTGCACACTTGGAAAGGCACAGGGTGGTCTTTCCCTGGCTTAGACATAGGATTCTGGGTTTAACTGTCCTTCAGAGAGAAAGAAGAGGCAACCCAACCTGGCTGGCATCCTCTCTTCCCACCTCAGTCCTGTGTCCTCCAGGAAGCATGTTGATCAGGTCACATTAAAAATGCCATCGATTGGCTGAGGTGGTGAACAATATGATCTCCAGCTGACAACAAGTGTCTCTTCACATGCACCAGTGAGGCTGCCCACAGGGGAAGCTCGCTTTCTTGCTGCAGGCAGCAGTCTCCATTTATTAGCTGGCTACAGAGCAACTGTGGGCTTCTTGCCACGGGAAGCTGAGTCTCCTGGCTTAGCAGTGAGATATGTGCTCTGTGCCCTGCTTGTGGTCATTTTTCTGCTGTTTCCTTAATAAGCTCGAGGAAGGCTCTCAGATTAGCTGCCAATCCTCCTTCTGCTACTTGCTCATAGCGTGGTACACACTAGCTTGGAGAGCCACGTTCCAAAACAGCCTCTCCAGGTTATGCTTCAAGCCAGGTTTGTGGCCAGTTTGTCTGAAGGCAGAAGGACATGAACCCATCACCTTAGTTATTTCAATTTGTTTTGCAGAAGGTGACCCCAGGGACTGAGGTGGTTTTGCTCATGTTCACCCCATTCCTTGCCTACAGCAGTGGCATGCTGCGCAACTGCTGCAGGGATCGGTGTGGTTTCTGTGACCTCCCACTCTCCCACTCTCCTCCCACCCAGCTATTCAGAGGGCTATAAAAAAAAAGAGCTGTCCAGACTCTGCTGAGAAATGGACGGTTGTGTCTGAAGTTGATTAAATAATTCAGAGCGGATTGAAATGCTCTATTGCGTAATGGAATCTTTCTGCAAAACCGTGAAGCAGTTTCCACATCCCAATGTTCCTATTTTCAAGTCAATACAATTAAGTGCCAGAATATGCAATAGTTGAAATTAATCTGGAATCAGAATGCAAGTGATCTTTAACACACACAATGCAAGACACCATCAAAATAATTCGATATTATCCAGGATGAACATAAAATGATTCATTGGGATGCAGCGGGCTCTGGCTTGACATCTCTCCATTGATATGAAATGTCTAACAAGTGTTTAATGAAAAAAAAGACTCAACATACCTAACCTTCAATTTTTGCATAATCTATTCATGGCATATTACAGATGCAGGTATGAAAAAAATGACCCTTAAACTTCTCTCTTTCCTTGTATTAATGAGTCTATTGCAACTGTGGATTACTAATGATGGGGGGAGGCAGTAAATTCCATCTTGGAGCTGATTCACTGCATGTTTTGTAGCTGCGTTGGGCTAATGCTGGTTGTGACAGATGTAATTCAAGACTCCAAAATAACAAATTAAGGGTATGAACCAGCACTTTGGGAAAGAAACTGGAACACAAGGCTGCCAGCCAAGTGACAGGGAACCAGCTATGACAGCAGGGAACCAGGACTGGAGAGAGGAAATCAGTGTTGGAGAGAGGAATCAGAATCCTCAAACTGCTAATGATGATTAAATTAATAAATCTCTCTCCTACTATTCACCTCTGAATCATATTTACATGCCAATGGACCAGTAAAACTGCTGGTTCCTGCGTTGGTGCTTGTAAAAGGGGCTCAGTTCGGGGTCTCCAAAAGGAACAGTGTGTGTGTAAAAGGGGAATGCGTACAATGTGCGTACAAGAGGAGGAAGTGGTGTCAGCCAGTATGAATACCTGATCCTGTTTCGCCATGTCGTATCACGTTTAGTCTGTATGCAAAGCTTGCAGCATGCTGAATATTATAAATCCATTGAGGTGTCTGCATAAAGATTAGTTTGCATACAGGTATGTCATTTATAAAATACAGAGCCTGTCACAGATATTCTTCAGCTTGCAGAAAAACCAATGAAGGTGGGAAGAATGTGCAAACGAGGGAACACGATGGATGGGTAGATCAAGACATTTCAGGAAGGAAATTACCTGATCCTCATATTGACACAGGATGTCCCACAGCCCTATCTATCATCATCGACAAGCTTTTCTAAGAGTCACAGAAACATGAACTTGGCAATGCCGTCTTGGGCAAACATAGACTTAGTTGTGAGTCATTTACTCTGTGCTTCCTCTCTCCATACAGAGGGAAGGCATCTCCTTCCAGTGGGAGCAGCAGAGACACGGCGCTGGGAAAGCTCTGGAGCTCCCAGGGAAGAAAAAGATGAGAAAGTGGAGCTGCCGCCCACCTCAGCTGGCTGAGACACTGAAGCAGCTCAGGAAGATCTTGGTTGCTAAATATGAACTAGACCTGCATTTGTCCTCTTTCGTGTTTGCCTTTGTAGGAGGTTCTCTTATAAACAAACACAAATGTTAAACTGTCAGATAAAGCAAGCTGTTGCTTTACTCTTGAAACTTATCTTGCAATAAGCCTGAATGACCCTATTGCCATCGAGCCCTCCATCTCCCAGTACTGGCCTGTGGGGTGACTATGGGAGCACAGTGCACTCCCCAGAGTGGTCTGAATCCCCAGGAGGCTGCAGGGCACTACCCAGTGAGGTGAAGGGCTGGCCATGGACTGGCAGCACAAGGTGCCAGGTCGGTGATGAGGTAGCTCCCACAGCTTGTCAGAGTCCACCTACAGACAAGCGAGTGAGAAGGAGCTGTGACACTTAGCTGCTACCTCAAGCCTGTCAGCTCACCCTCCCACCCTGAGATTACCTTGTCTCCTCTCACTCTTACAAACCTCTGCAGCTTCCAAACCTTGAACCCATGTGGTAGCCACCTTCCACTGCTCTGGCACCATGGGGTATATGGTCTGTCTGTCCTCAAAACAACTGATGCACATGCATGTGCACATGGCCTGGGAGAGAAAGGTGATCATTTTCTAAGGTGGGACTAGATTGAGAACAATTTGCTCCTTTTGAATAAGCACAAAACCCAGCTGATTTGAGGGACATATTTTCAACCGTGAAAAAGCAAGAAGTCAGCAACAGCTGACCTCTCACTTTCCCCTCTGCCTGTACATGGATGCTGTGCATCCTTTCAGGTAACAGGGATGGGGATATTTATCAGGACATGGCGAGGGGTGAGGCTGTATCTGGGGAGTATGATGTCTAGCTGGGTGTAAGGTCCTGCTAAAGGACATATACCATGTTCCCACCATGAGTCACATTCACTGAACCAAAACCAGCTCAGACTGGACAGCTGTACCATCAAAAGTGTGCCCTGAGCCACTTTGCGGATGCATGAGGTACAACCATGCTGCAAACCAGTGAGAACAGAGGCCCAGGCAGGCAAATCCCACATTCAGGCTGTAAATCTTGCCATATCTGCACCAAATATTACAAGATAAAATGCGACTCTGGGTAGCTTTTATTGCTCAGTCACCAGGCTGGCTTCTCTACACCAACATAATTTTCACATTGCCCACACCACAGGATGCTGCTGCAGTTCCACAGAGATGCCAGCAGCAATGTAGTCAGGCTTTAACAGCCACAACACACTGACTTGGATACATGGTTCATTTTTTTTTTCCTGCCTCCTGGCACTGCTGGAGAACATCCTAGGTGCAAATTTTAGTGGGATACTTAAAGAAAAGAGACACCTGCAGATGCCCTAATTCAGAGCACATCTCCTAGTGAATCCAGGAACAGTAAAGATTTGCAGCCTTGAACCAAAAGTGAGAGGTTCCATTTCTGAAAGTGTTATTGGGCGGGCTGTGAGGACACTTGACTCTTCCTGAGTTTTCCACACATGCTTTTCAAGTTGCAGCCCTACCTCTGCACCTCCTCAAGGATCTAGCATAAACTTACAAGAAATCAGCAGCTTGTAGGAAAAGTCCTGTTTTTCCCTATGAGATGACTCTACAGTAGAGGAGTCTAAAATGCCATATTCCTCTTGCCTCACTGTTCCTTGACCCCTACCACTCAGTTCAACTGGGAAATTATGCTTTTCCAGAAAGAAAAAAAAATCACTATTTTTATTACTGTTGCAGTTACTAGGAAAAGAAAGAAGTTGTTTAGTGACAAAGTGAGATTATCATCTGCTCTACAGAATTGCTACTGCTGTCACAGACTGGTGAAGTACAAGGAGTCCAATTCCATTCAGAAACTATTTTCAAGGTCTGAGCCTGAGAGTAAAAAAAAAACAAATAAAAAATGCATTTTTACCTGAAAACTCAACAATCATGATCTGGAGTATTTAATCTGGAGTGAATTTATTGCTCTTCAAGACTTGTTCACTCACTGTGGTTGAATATCCATGTGAGTGCTTGCTCCATGTCGTGTTGCAGCTGTGTAAGTTTCTACACCAGCCTGCGTGACTGAGCAGAGCTCTGCAGAGCCCTGGCAGGACAGTGAGTATGGGTCATGTTAGGGTAGTCTCAACCTGGGACATCTGAGACCAGCAAGATGCTCAGAGAGAGACTAGGTTGAAGAAGCTGTTTTTAAAATTAGGTTAGTGCACAGAGGGATGTGATAGCTCCTGTCTTCAGTGTTCCTACTTGTTTCACTAGAGCACTGAACTCTTACAGCAACTGCCACAGCAATTGGAGCAATAGTAGCTACTCCTATATAAGCAAGTGCAGGCAGGATTCATCTGCATTCCTCTGATGGCTAAAAGACCTAGACTGCCATGGATCCCCTCTTGCTAGAGGAGGGGAAGAGGTGCCTAGTGCCTATCCAGTGAATACTCATTTAGAGGTGCTGGTGTCTCCCAGGTGTCTCTACATGGAATTGAAGGCTACTACCTCAGAATAAAATGTCTAACTTCTAGATATCTAACATCAGGTGAGCCCTGCCATGCATCTCACCATGGAGACTTTCTATGGCCTAAAGACTTTGGATTCATTCCTAGATTATCATGACAGACTGACAGCGAAGTCTTTTACCATGGTTTGAAGAACACACTGTGTAGTGATTTTATAGACTTAAATGCCAGGCAGTGATGCATTGCACAATGGAGTGTCATATAAGAATCATAAATCACAATCTTGCAGGAGCTTGTGGATGTCAGACATGTGCATATTCTGATTTGGTATCCATGGTAGTTTGGCATGTCTCACATCTTTGTCTTCTGCCCAAAATAGATCAGCTCTTAAATATTACTCAGCACTTGGAGTTCTGCCAGCACTGAAGACAGTTGAGAAAACACCAAAAATGTGTCTCCCAGTGCAAAGAAATATTGAGATAAACTTCATTGGCTTTGTTCAGTCTAAAAGCAAAACCCTCCTCCATGTAAACAACAAGGCAGGGTGAGGTTATTTGGCTAATGGTAGCTGAGGTGGAGATTTTAACACATGCGCTGGAACTGAAATAGGACAAAATCTGAGTGTGAAGCTGCTCAGCTAAAGCTCAGGACTGTAACCCTTGCTGGAACACCCCTCTCTCCTGTCTACATGTACAACTGGGTTGCCAGTTCAAACCAAACACAGGAATTCTATCATGTAATATTTCCAGAAATAGTCAAATGATATAGAGCACAATCCTAATGATAGACCCCCCAAGCCATTTGTTACATCCAAAGTTCCTGCTTTGACAGCACAAATAGGCAATCAAATCATATCGCTGACAAATCTACACATTTGTACAAGCAAACAAGGCAGTTTGCCTGCAGAATGTGTGGAGATGTTAATCACTTGCACCAGTAGTGAGTGGGCATGTGAATTACCATTAAGAAGTAAGAAGCTAACATTATGTAACTGTTCAAGTAAAACGTGAATTTACAGGTAGCTGAAATGTAAAGTCAAAGGCCAATCCATTCTTTTATGTCCATAAACAGCTAAGATGTAGTTTAATTTCCTCAGATAATAAGTCTTTTACTCACTTTGGAAAGCACCGCCCTATCTGATGGCTGTTGCAAGAGGTGGTATATAAACAGTTTGGACTCCCATTGCCCATTCTCCCACTTTCCCAGGGATAGGAAATGTGCTCGGGGGGGCTTCCAGCAAAGTCAGTGGAAAAGGTGTGAAAACCACTGGCCCATCTACAGAAGAACAGAGCCCCCAAGACTTTTCAGTTAAAGAAGGAAATCAGGTTTTATTCTTATCTGGGAAGGAACTGGGAAAAATATTTTGTACAGAAAACTGCTTGAAGATAATCTAAATATCTCAGACAGTGGCAGGTTTTACAGCCCTGCCCAGGGTTATCCATGTGCTTGATGAAGGCTATCTGGACACACCACTCTGTAGATCATCCCTCTACTAGGGTACACTTGCTATCTCATCCTAACGATACTGTCAAGCCTGATGTGGTATGACATTACTGTAAAACTCCTTTTGGATGGGGAGGAGAAAGGGGGACCTTGTGTGAAATGCCATCCATGAGTCTTTCCTTGAACCATTTCAGTTCCCAGCCCACCCGAAGGTTCATGGTGGTTTTCTCTGCTTTCCTCCCACCAGTGCAGTGCCAGGCTGGAATTGCAGGGTATTGTATTACAAGGCCCACGGGTGCTGCCTCAGCCTCAGTAAACTTTATTTAAGCACACACAGACATACACAGACAATATACATATATTTGTTCTTCTCTGACAGTTCTACAGGACCAACACTGCTTTGGATGACACTCGTGGAGAATTTGAAAAAGTGCAGGAAATGTACGAAAAAATAAAGGTCTTTTAATAATTTGTGAGTCATGGTCATCCACAGAAACAACACAGGTGCATTCAACCAGGTGAGCACATGGACACATCTCCACATACAGTACATTGTGTCTATATAGGTTTCTCCACATACATTGTGTCTATATAAATGTACAACAGTCTCAAAAGTCAGCAAGACACAAAACCAGATGAGTACTGGCATGGCACATGCTTGCACTCCCAGTGTCGCAACCCACTGCCAGTGCACCAGTGTGACTCAGTCAGGGTGTGGGTGTGAACAGAAAGATGCTCCAAACATAGTCTCACTGTACACTATAAAAACTCACCAAATATGCAACAACGTCATAAAAGAACATTCATCTGGGGTTCTGGTGACCAGCTACTTTGAGTCAGATCTCATAGTGTTTGTGTCACCACAACTCCTAGGATATATGGTTACTTATCTAATATAGCTACAACTGTCTCTCAACATATATTTTATATACAGTACATATACACAGAACATACACAGAGCAGTATATGTATATTTTTGTGTTTTCATGTTTGTACATTATATCACAGATTATATGAACACATAAAATATACGTTTTAGGACCTAAAAAGAAATAATTTTATAAAATATTCATATTACCCCCCCAAAAAAAGCCCAGAAGTCAAACAAAAGAAATCCAGAAAAGCACTCTTGAAGTGTTAACTGCCTGCCCTTGGACAGCATTACACTCCTTCCCCTTCCCTTTATAAGTACAGCAGCACAATTATGGTTTGCAACCATGCACCCAGGAAAACACAAAGCAGTATAAATTGTTGAACTGCAAAGTCAGAGTGGAGTCTGGAGTCTGGCTGTCCAACTCTACACTCTCCCACCATCTCCCTTGCTAGGATTTAAAAGGTTCTGCCAGGAGCACAGTATTTTACCTGCAGCAATATTTTATAGACTAAATCTACTGACTGCAGTCCAATACTGTTATCTCATAGCACTTAGAACCCAGCTTCTGAGTTATAGCTTTTTTATTTAAAACAATCTTTTTATTTAGCAAAAAATTGTTTCCACTGTACCCTTCGTGTGTCCTCTTCCTAACGTGACAAACCCGGAGGAGATGAAATTATGGAGATCTGGCCCTCCACTTCGGTAAACATCCTTTCCATAGTGACCTGCCAAGGAAAAGAAAACAAAGAAACCTTTATTCAGTGCGTGTGTGTGTATATATATATATACACACACATATATGTTATACAGCCTGGCTGTCACTCTCATATATGAGTAGCGAGGCCCCACCACATGGTTACATTATTAATGGCAAACGGAGGGTATAATAGAACATAACAGCTATAACAGCATCAAAGTCTTATTGCTTTATTGGCAAAGATTTACAAAGAAGAACAATCATGTATTTTGATAACTGCCAAGGAATTAACAGATTCTGATAGGGGAACCACTAACGTGCCAAACCAAACCCCCCAATAGCCGTGAAATTTGATCATCACTGGCTCAGATTTAAGTTTGCTAGGAGCAGTACTCCCACAGAACTGGTCTCATTCAAACCCACAAGACTAAGGAGCTAAAGGATATCAGAAGAGATGTGGCTTTGATTCTTCCCGATTCCAGCCAGACCCCTGACAGCATTCCTGTCCCATTGGTAGAGATTTTGTCTCAGCACAAAAGCAAAGGTGCAAATATCACTCTTGTCCAGGCTGGACCCAAGTCCCCATTAACAGTTCAATAGCAAATTTTGTCTTTTAGCTTTGATTAGCTCTGGTCCTTGAATGGCACCCCTGGATATTTTCTCAAGTGCAATAGTGTTCTGCAGAACACTTCCTAGGAGCTTTCTCAGTCCATGACAACAGAGTAGGTTCAGGAGACACCCAGCCTTTTAATATTTTAATATATTAATAAAGAAAAAGGCCTTCTACCTCCTTGTTACCATGCAAAGCTCTGAAATGAGGACATAGATAATTTTTCAGATACTATTTATCATCTCCTCCCTTTTTCATGTTGTTAATTTTTCTATTCCTTTTATTTTAGAAAGAGGCAAAGATAAGATAGGTGCAGGGGGATGGAAGTAAGGCAGCCTCAGGGGCTGAGAATGCAGCTCCCTCCTTGTTAAGTCTCCATCTTCCCCATGCCTTTCTGCACAAGCCCGTGATGCATCACTGTTCTTCTGAGCCATGGTGGCTGGAAGTCCAGCACAGCAGATGGTCCAGCGCATGGCAACTCGAGCAGGAGAGCTGAGTCAGGAAGCTATGGGGAGGGCCAAATGGACATCAGGGATCCAGGTGGAAATGCAGCCTGGAGCCATGTTCTGGCTGGCTCACATTGCCTCTGACAGATGCTATGGCCCTTTACTATTTTTCATACACTGAGACCAAATGTCGCTTGTTCTTGTATACTTTCAGGCTCTCTGGCAACACTGTGAAAACTACAGGAGCAGACACTTTGAAATCTCATCAGTCTGCAAAGTTTTCCTCTTTCCTTTTTAGCCAGTCATTCTCACCCCAGTATCCCGGCAGCTACTACTGGTTTTGCAGGCCATTACTCCTGTCATCAGAGTCCACCTTGCATATGAGAGGGCTGAGGGTAAGCACCCCCCCAAGGTTTAAATTTCCCCAAAATGTCCCACTGTTCTGCTCTGCAATGGATCTGAGCAGGCTCCAAACCCCACTCCCCATTCAGGGAGGACATCAGCAACTCTCTGGCTGGGAGAGCCTAGCACAGACTTTGCTGTCAGATTAGCATGTTGAAGATCCTCAGAGGAGGCTCACATATGGCAGGCAGAAGATGCTGAGACTTCTAATAGAAAAAGCATCCCACTCCCTTCCCTCACATATTTTTTCTGGTCAAGGTCAGTCAAGTGCTCCCTGTAAACTTCTCAAAACACATATAAATTGTTTCTGCAGGTTTGGGAGTGTTAGCAGCAAGACAGTTTTCTTCTTACAGTTGTAGTAATGCAAGGCAGTAGCAAAACCCTTCAAATGTGGAGGCATCCACCCATTAATTGGCTGAGAAGAGAGTTTCCAGAAAAAAGAAAGAAGGATTTTCTGCTTCCACAGGAAAGATCATAGGCTCTTTCTCTCTTCTTCCTATGTAGCTCTTGCAAGCTCTGGCTGCTGTGTTCCTGGAAAAGGGTGGCAAGCATCTGCCTCTGAGTCCCTGGAAGTTATTCTTGCTTCATGAGATGTTTGTTCTTGTCCTGAGAAGCCTGCAGAGATGGTTTGTGGCTGCAATGCCCAATTTGCTTTCTTTTTCTCTATCGCTTTTCTAAAATGTGCTGCATTTTTTCTTTCCAGTAAGCCAATTTTTGCTCATATACCATCAATTTCTATGCTCTCAGGGCCAGCTACTCTGGTGACTGACACTCTATCAGTGCCATAAATCTACCATTTTAAACAAGGATAAAAGAAACACACAAATATGTGCTATTACCTCTAGCTGAAATCAGCTGTCTTTTATATGTCCCTTTGGAGAATCTGTTTAAGACACAGATCAAGAAGGGGAAGTGTATAAAAAAAAAGCAAACATTTACTGGCAGATTGAAGATTGTTCATCAGCCATTTGCTCTGTGAACCTTGCTCTGCCCCTTCTTATAGTACATAGTAGTTAAATTAAAACATTCCTGTGATAACAACCCATTAGTATTTGAACAGGAGTTACGTTTTCCCATGAGAAACTTGAATTTGTAGACTTCAAGTAGCGTGAGTTTTCCCTTTTTATGGATACATTATAGGATGCTATGTTTGGTTTATATGTTTTTTTATTCCTGCTCACTCGTGATCATTTCTCTTGGCTTTTCAGTGTAAAAACACTGGTACATGGCTTTTACTTTTAGAAGCACCTTGGGGGCTGCTGGTGAGCCAAGCTCAGGTGTTGCTATTCAAACAGGCTTTTTCATAATCACTTCTTGACTGAGATGTTTCACACTGGAAGTGAATGCTCCCTTGTACCTTATCAAAATGCATGTGCCCTGTAGCCACAGCAGAGCTAAAGAAGCTCAAGTGCAAGTAGACAAGGCTGCAGAGCAGTGGAAGCACAGAGAGAGCTATGCCAGACCAGAAAACATCCCCGTCTCATTCTCCATTGGGGCTGTTTTCCTCCTTCCTACCTTCAGCTGGGTGCTCGCTGTTTGGAGTCCTTCCACAGCTGGTGGAGAGGGATTGGCCCTGCCAAAAAGGGGTTCGGCCATGAGCTGAGCTGCTGATGGAGATGTGTGTCTCATGGGCTAAGGAGCCCCTGGAACTTATCCAAGGTGTTCACTTCTAGTAGGCTGTAGCTGGGTGTTTCCCTCTGCCCCATGGTGAGAAAGCTAAAAATGGCCTAATTCCTTGAAAAACAAGTGTAAATGGACTGATTTTCATTTCATTTAATTTCAGACTTTGGGGATTTTTATTGCCAATCAACACCCAACCAACAAACCCCTGCCATTGCAGACAGAAAGAGCCCCTCTTTAACACCCTGCAAGGTTCCCCCAAGCCCTTCCTGACACTGGAGGCTGCACCAGCCCTGGCATGGTGCGTGCCCCCTCGTGGGTTGTCCTGTAGGGCAAGGGTGCAGGCACAGAGCTGTTGCAGAACCCCAAGCACACAATAAAATGGATATCTCTGAACTAAATCTGCTGTGTAAATGAGGTGGGGACAGTTTGATGGCTATCTTGTACCTCCTGTCCACAGGCATTATTCACATTGCTTTCCCTCCTCCCCCATGTGTGATCACATCAGAGCAAAGCTGCCTTTTGGTGTTGTATTTCCCTGGGAGCACCCACAAGATGTTCCATGGGCTGCAGCCATCAGGGAGCTGAAACCAGAGGCAGCACCCAAGACCTGAAGGAAGTCACATAGAGCAAGAGCAACAGATCAGTGTTGCAAGCAAGGCAAGGCAGCACAGCCCAGCATACTCGTGTCCTTGGGCTTCCAGCACACGCTTTCGCTTTTTTACAGCTCCTGCTTTGGGTGGAATTAGCTGCTGTCTGCCAGCTTTCCATATCCAGGTGTCCTACCCAGCTAGCACACGACAACGCTCTCTGGGGCTTGCTGGTGACTGCGTAAGATCACAACCAGTGTCATCATTCTACCAGCCACCAAGCAGGCCAGCAGAGAGGCTGTGTCCCCTCCACTTGCCTCTGTGTCCCTGTTTGTAAAGGGATTTACTCTTCCTGCAAAGCACGGGGCGGTCTGTGAATGAAAAGCGCTCTCCAGAAGCCAGATTTGATTACGATGGAGTCTCACAACACTCACTACTTCCAAAGCAAAGCAACCACCCACCTACCTGATCTCATGGCATGGAACATGCTAGCTTTTAATACAGTATTTCTCTAGACATTTTGCATCTCTAAGGTCTATTTCTCATGGTTAGGATAAAATTTAAAATGCTACTTCAGAGCACCATGTCTGACTCCCTGAAAGAGGCTTTTCCTGCTCTCACACTCCCTGTTCTCGCTTATGCTCATATCCATGTGCTCTAATGCATGTAAACCCTCAGATGCACACAGGCTTGCAGGCTTTTTTATTAAAAGAAATGAACAGGACTCCAGCAAGGCTGTGTGTTACTAAAGCAAATGAAGACTAACACTTACACAACTTAAAATTTACAAAAGAAATTGAAACAAGGTGAAACATGACTTCTTTTTCCTCTTCTTTGGTTATAAGGCACATCAGAGGCAGAGAGCAGATGAGTGTTTTGCCTGCCACACAATAAAGGCATATTCTTTAGGGCATACAGCTCAAAGAGGGAACATTTCATTATAATGGCATCCTGCAAAACACACATATGGAACAAACTCAGTCACAAACAGCAATTACAACCCCAGCTCTGATTTAACAGAATTATTAGAGCTGAACTAAAATGCTGTTATCCACCTCTTCGAAACATTATTACTGAGTACAGATTACGTCACCCTGAGAAGGGCAGACAGGGACTGTCATGGAGAGCCTTTCGCATGATACACTCTGGGATTCTGGCCTCATCCTTGCCACAAATTTCCGTGGAAGAAAACCTACACCCAGAAAGGAGTCCCCACATCCAAACTCCTCAGCACAAACATTATTCTCAGACAGATCTCTGTGGAGAAAAAAAATTTTTTTTGGGGGGGGGGGGGAAAACCCCAAAAGCCTACCTGTCTCTGATGCTGCTCATTTCTTCTGGACAGATTCATTTGGAATTATTTTACACATATCAACAGACCAAGACAAAGGGCACAAGCTGCCAAAACGACTGTAAGGTATTTGCTGAGCACATGGCAAACTGCTCCGCATCTCTCTCTCTATCCTGTCAATCAAATACAATCATCTTTGAATGCAAGGGGAGGCATGGCTCCAGACCCAAAATGAGGCATTCTTGGGGCCAGAGTGGCACAGGGCAGCCAGCAAGCACACAAACCATCTCAATTTGAGGGAAGTTTAATTGCAGAAATTGGTGGGTGTTAGACATGGCTGTGGGCTACACCACTGAAGGAAGTGTTTGCAGGCAGGTCGGGCATCTTGGTATTTTACCACAGCATGGGGTGCAGATTAACAGAGATTACAATGATAAGAAGGGGCACCCGAGGGATGTCACTGAAATATTACCATTTTCTTTCTTAAAAAAAACAACAAACAAACAGAAGCCAGCTGGCACCTCTCACACTTGTCAGAATAAAGGCACAGTAAAGGCCACTGCAGTGTGTTTTTTCTGGTTTAATACCATAGTTCTGGGATCAGGTCAGATCTGTCTATCCTAAACATGCAAATGTACAAAAAAATAAGAGACTGGAAAGAGTTCAGTGGTACTTAGGGTGAGCTCTCAGCATTGTGCAGCCAGACATGGACAAGATGTAGTCCAAATCAGTGCAGGGAATAATAGTTTTCTGTGCCCTATAGATATTCCTTAGCTTAAATCACACTGGTGGGCTAAGGAGAGCTGAGTTCCACTCACCCTGTCCTAATAATGTGACAACCTACCCATAAGTTCACCTTCTTTCAAAATAACTGCCTCTTTTTTTCTTTATCTCCCTTTTCCTCATGCTAAGCCTTTGTCACATCCTTCCCTGCTTCAACCCTCTTGCTCTCCACAACATGTGACTGCTGCCCATAGAGACCCTGCTTAAATTAGCCCCCACAGGGCCATCTGGCCACAGACTGTGCTAAACAGATTACAGGGGATGGCCTTGTCCATCTCCTCGCCTGGCTCACTGTCCACACCACAGTAGGAATGGTCTTCTAGGGCAGGGTCTCTGTGATCCCTACAGGTCCCCAAGGCTTTTGTGATGTTCCTTAAAGAGAATGGGCACCTCACCTGAGCAGACAGAGCCAAGTCTTGCTCACCATGAGCCAGACAGTCCTGAGTCACTGGGGCCAGCTTGACCAGCTGGTGTGGGCTCCAGCAAGCACATGGCTCTTGCATACCTGACTGCCCAGTGCATCAGAAAACATGGTAAAAACTCAGGCCAGGATCACTCCCAAGCCAAGGGGGAACTTTGGGTTCAGAACAGAACAAAAGGATTGTTCCAACTTGAAAATTGGGAGATCCTTATTTTTCCTTTTGACTTATTTCTGCCTTATCAGCTTTCAGAGTGCATTCGCATCACATCTTCCAGCCTTCTTTACAACCAGGAAGGGTACAAGCTTACTATTCACAGCTGAATACTGGAGCTCTCAAGTAAAATTATTGGCCAGGATCTGGGCTTTATGGAAAAATCATGCATACTGGAAGACTTCCCACAACATCGCAAGAATGGGGAACAGTTTCCTGGCATGGGGTTTGTGTCAGTCCAAACTAGCAACCCTGCCAAAAATATGCCCACTTACTGCACAGCAGACCAAGCCAAATCCAGTGCAGTGAGCTGCATAAGTCCAGGTCATGCTCATGTATCTTTCTGGCATTGGAAAAGATGTACAAAGTGAAGCTAAAACGTGTGCTGGCTTTCCTGATAAGTGACCAAGGGAACATCTTTTGTTACTTGTTTACTCTGCTAACTACAACAATTGTCCTTGATTTTGCAACCACCCTGCAAGTTGTAACAAGCAGTAAGAGGCTTCAGGAAACATAATTTCTGTTAACTTAAAAAAATGGCTATGTGAAAGTCAAATACAGGACTGCAGTGCTAGAAGGTCTCACTAGCAACATGCATTGGGGATGACAGAAATACGGTGATGAGTTCATATTCTGCTGAGATGTCTAAATAAAAACACTTTCAAAGACAGAGGATAAAATTGATAGGAAAATAAAATACAGCACCTCTCCAAGGCTCCAAATGCACATGCTGGTTAGCAGAAAAACCTACTGAAGTACCTAGTTTGTGCAGTAAACAGCTCTCCTCCAGTGGTCTGCTTCTCATCAACATACAGCTGTACTGAGTTACACATACATGTCTTGAAGCATGCTCTAAAGCTCCACAAAGAGCAAACATTTAAGCCCCTAAAAGCCAAGAAGGGACACTCCCTTCCTCTACAGTACAGCAGAGGGAAGAGACCCCATGGGTGTTCCTTTTATGCAGTCAGGGATGAAAGGCTCACACAAACAACAGGCTTCCCAGATTACTGTAACTCCCCATTCCCTGTGCTGAAGCTATTCCCCTTTGCATGGAAGTAAAGAAGGAAGGAAACAGGGTTCTGATTCTTTTTCCTTGAGGACAGAAGGACCCCTGTCCATCATGTGTGCAATTTACAGCAATGCCGTCACATACAACACAGTGAAAGCATAAGCTAATCAAGGCTGGCTAATATTTCTATAGAAAACTCACCCAGTTACAGTCCTTGCCCAGTGAGTACAAGAAAAGCCACTACCAAACCTATGAGTAACCAAACAGACTTAGGGCTTCCATTCAGAGGAGTCTCAGATACTTAAAAGCCCAGCATGACAGAAAATCAGTTGTTCCCATCAGTATTAGGGAGAGGTGTGCTGTTGCACCGCTATGCTTGCAGCAGTGACATTACAGCTCCAGAACCTCACAAGGCTAATGTTAGAACAGACCTAAGCAGAGCAGGAGGCATGACCAGCTTCCAAAGAGGTGCTCTGGGGCAGCCATGTATCAAGGGGATCCTTGCAGCTTAGGCTGTCAAAAATTAATGACAAATCAACCCTTAATCTTTCTTCTGTGTCCTTAAGCACACCTTACAATTGTACAGCTAGGAATACAGAAGGAGCTCAAGTTTTGTGTGACAGGGAGAAAAAGTTTCCTTCTGTTTTTTTTTACTGGACCATGAATCAGTTCACTAATCCCTAGTACTCACACATTCATGCTTACCACATAACACCCTCTCAGGGAAACATAATAGAGACCAAAAACTGTTTTATCACCCTGCTGAATTCTGTAGCAAGGAAATAATTACTGTGGGTTGATTTAAACTATTCTATATGGAGAATATCAGTCACGATTAAATGCTGTAGGTTTTCACAGTAATGTGTATACAGCTTTACCTCCTTTAGTGGTTAGCCTGCTCACCTAGCTCTCAAAAGAAGCAGGTTTAATTTCTCTCTCTGCCAACAAGCATTCAAGGCCATGCCTCTTCCTTCCTGGCAAGTAGGTAATAACCAGGCTATGGCTTTTCTAATCCCTGACAGGGGGGACTTACAGTCCATCGTTTTTCTATGTTGCACCAATAAGTGAGGGCTGACATGGTACAGTGAGTGTACTTGTCCCCAGATCCCTTCATGCTGGCAGGTCTGTAAACCTGAGGAATTTGGTGATCTCCAGAAGTATTTATTTGTACTTAAACCTAGTCCTGCCTGAGGAAGGACTGCATATCCCTCAGGCTTCGGTGCATGAATCTCTGCTGGTCTGTTGGGAGTTGGGTAGTCTTTGGCAAACCTCCCTGTTTCCACCTACTTAACAGCAGTAAAAAAGAAAAAGAAAAAAGAAAAGAAAAAGAAAAAAGAGGAAAAACCAGCACTTCCCTGGCAGAAATCTCCAGGGAGCAGTTGCAGGGTGTGATAGAACAGACGGTGGGAGATGCATCATCAAACCAGCCACTGTCTCCATGGCGTTGCTTTAGCATCATGGACCTGGTGGTGGCTGGTGTAAAAGCTGCGGCTTTGCTGGCTGCCAGGCGTTTGCCCTTCCGTGTCTTATTGCAGCTCAATAACTATGACTTTTGCTATTACCAGTGAAAATCCCCAGGGTTTGTACTGACCCAGCAGTGTGGGGTCTCACAGCTGGGCTGGGCTTGCCTGGACCTGAGCTGCTTTTGGCTTGTTTTAGCTGTGACAGCAACACAGCATCTGTCACCTACCCTGGGCGGGCTCTGCGCTGGGACCAGGCTGTGGCAACAACCTGACAAAGCCAGGTTGTCCCTGGAGACAAATTGATGACCCAGAGACATGGGAAGAGTGAGCACAACACCAGAGACCCAAGGCAAGTATTAGTAAGTTTTATTTATCTATTTTAAAGGCAAAATAAATGAGTCTTTCTGTATTAATTTGAACTATGAGCACTAGTACTGTTGCAACTAATTCTTGTGTTTTGATTAGAGTGTTAAAATGTTAAATAACTAAAATCACAGTTTCAGCTCCACATATGAGGTGAGCTCCCTTTGGCTATGTAGGATTTTGAGTGTAATGCTGTATCTATGAAGTGTGGCCATAAATCTGTTTCCCTTTTCCCAGAACTAATTCCCAGATCAGTATGGAAGAAATTCAAAAGTTTCCAGCCAGAGAAAATGCCAGCTTAGATGCACATAAAGTCTTTTGGTTGACACATTTAGAGAAACCATCTTAATTATCTCATAAGTATCTTGGCTGCTTTCCCTGTAACAGTGTTAAATTTCATGGCACATGAGCTCTCCCCAGCAGCGTGGAGCAGGTAAAGGCTGGCCCCATAAACCTCAGCCCCACAGAACGTCCTGCTGGTAGCACACCACCGTGCTTCACCGCTTGCTTGTACTTTGCTGTTTGCTCCCACTGCCCCTTGTTGCTGTAGTGTCGGAGGCAATGCAGCACAGGGGCAAAGTGTGCTCACTTTTTTATGTACAAGCTGGATTTCTTACTTGCTATCAGAGGTAAAAGCTTCATTTGCTGTGCCAAGTTTAGTACTAAACTCCTCCTCTTTGGTCTGAGAACCTCTTGAACTCCTCTTCCTCCTCTCCATAGAAGACTGGGTGTCTCTTGCCCTGTTCCTGGTCAAAGCTATGTTGGATTTTAGTCGGTGTCGGTCCAGCACCAAGCACTAAAGTTATTATACCTTTAAGCTTCTCACAATAAATTGTTATTAAGAAGTCATAGCATCAAAGAATGTATCTTGTGCTCTGCTTTTAATTGAGGTGACCAACAGAGATGGCAGAGCTGCTACAGTTAGCCCCAGGTGACCTTAGGTAACTCCAGGTAACCCAGGGTACCTCGAATGACCTGGATACTGGAGGTACTCATGACTCAGACATTTTGCTGTGTTAAGAGAAAGGGATGAATCTCTGCTTCCCGAGGACAACTCACATGCACTGGCAATTCATGTAGGTATTAGAAATAATGGAGGACTGATGGCAACACCTGAAGTGGTGAATAAGCAAGGGATCGGAGAAACTTGTCCATAGGTGTCCTCCTGATTCAAGGTCCTATTCTGACCTGGGGCCAACGCTCCTGCATTATTATTATTATATCATTTATACAATTATTTATATGATTTGCTTTTCACATTCTTTCTTTAGAGGGCTTTGGCTAGCTTTCAGTGGCCAGGGTACGAACAAGACAGAGCTGGACATTTACTTGACAATGTGGATGTTTTTACTCATTTTAGCTTGGAGATTACGCTGGGCACCTCCACTTCCAGTCACAGTTATGCAGTCAAGGCCTATCCTGTTTGCTGTATTTCCTACAACCCCTCTTTCTTGAACCACGTTTTCACAGCCTTCCTATGGGAACAGCAGCAATTACCTACATGGAAAAGCAACCTGAGGGAAGTGTTGAGTGCTTTTCTAATTCTCTATAATCTGATTTAGTAAGTGGAAGCAGCAGGAAAGAGTTGCTGCTCTGTTACAACAGGTGCTCAGAAAATTATGTGAAGAACCTATACGCTAGAGGAACCCACTTCTGCAAAGGAGATGAATATGTTGTTACAAAATTACACTGAAAATGGAAAGTCTCCAGAGGATAAGAGACATGGCATGATCTTTGAATCAAACTGCAGAACTTTTTAATCTTGTGTTGGGATTTTGTGTTGCATGGACCTCTGCAACTTCAGCCCTTAATTTCCAAGTAATAACATCTCTTGAGATAACTAACTGAAACTGGTTTATGCTTGCGTGCTTAACCAATTTTAAAACAGAAGTTTTGATTTGATATGAAGATATTAATTTCAGAAATGTTTTAAATGTCTGCATTTACAATAATCTTCTTGAATAAAGAAGCTACAAAACTTCAGATACAGTCCCAAAATGCATTTGGCTTGTGAAGTTACTTCTCAACAAACAGAATTTTTAGAAATACATGGTCCACATATACATTATCACTGCAGCCTGCACATTGTGTAATGACTTTCAGGGGAAAAGGATGATGATGACTAGTTTTTCCTTCTGAGTAAGGCAGTAAAAGGGAATGTACCTGCTGCTGTCTCAGTTAACTCTGAAGAGCTGAGTCCTTAAAGCACATGATCTCAGGAAATCTCTGGGACATGGGGGATAAAGGAGAGAAAATAACTGTATGTGTGTCTTAGCCTTAGTCACCTTCTGAAGGGCCTAGTACTATCACTAGGAACAGAAAGGGCAGAGGATGTAAAAACACGGGTTTGTCATTAAAGAATGAGAATTTGTTATTAAAGTTTGGGGGGGGTTCTGGTTAAGATGGGGGAAAACCTTCATTTGAAAGATGCAATAGCATACAACTTACTAAGGAACCTTACTGGAAATGGAAATGAGAATTTATTGAGGGGAGACAAAGTGGTTGACCAAGTGGCATGAGTGATAAAGCACTCCACTTTTCCCAGGTATATAAGAAAAGGAAAATGTCTTCAGGCACTCTCTGCTCCTTTGCTGAGCCTGTGAATTCACCGTTACTGGCTGTTAACATTCCCGCTCTCAAGTGCTAGGGGATATGTCTGCCTCGAGTGTAAACATGTAGACTAGCCCTCAAAGATACTCTGCTCTCTAAGCCCCATCCTGTCTTCTCATTTGGAGCCCCAGAGCTGATTTTCTCCCTGGTATTAAGCAGTCCTCACTAATGTGAGAATGACCCTTAATCTGCTCCTGTCCATTCAGGGTATGGCTACAGAGAGGTCAACTCTCTATTTGTCCTGGATCTTTTCTAAATTCAATCATACTTTTAAAGCTATAAACAGACTGGGTAAAAGGAGAATGGCAAATGGTACAGTACATTACACACGGTGAGGACAGCAAGTTCCTATAGGCTCCTGGTCTAACACGGTTCTGTCACGAAACTCTCCTGTTGCTGCTTTCTTTTCATTATAACAGAAGGCGAGAGAGCCAGAGGATTCAATACAGGAATCATTAGTAGTTTCCTGTTTATTAATCATGCCACTGCTGGCTCTCGCCCCTCCTGCCGTGCTCCTGTCATCAGCAATGTTGCACTGAAAATGCAGGACCACGGCTATGGCCAGCTGCACAGGAGGGGGCCACTTGGACACGTCTCAAGCATTCGGCAATGCATCCAGGGCTTCCCAGTGCAGACATGTAGAAAGCTCATAAACTCAGCAGGTGCCTTCTAGCAGGGAAAATGGGGACAAGTGAATGTTTGGTAGAGTTGCAGGTGCATTAACAACCAGACATTTCTGCCCTGAGTAAGGGCAGGATACGTAAGACTGTTCTTGTTTTTAAAACCTCTTCTTTGTGCTGAATTAATGAGAATTGTTTCAGCAGTCTGTATCTACCCCCACCTGTCCCCCCAAGCTCCTCTTTATCTCTGTTGAGTTTTTGTTTCCTCTACTTGGTCCTGCACCACATGGTGAAAACAGTGTGTTTCTTGAGAATGGAGGCTTGCTGGTGCTCTCCATGCTGGATCAGGAGCCTAGGACATGCACAGCTATCTGCATGGAGTGCCTTTCCATAGCACCTAGCACAACCTGCATGCTCATTTCATTGCATAACAGGAGGCTGTGCTGACAATTCCCTAAGACTGCACATTCCTAGAGGTAGCTGTAAGTTGCACTGGTGCCATCTGTTTACTTCTTTAAATGCTTATAAAGGGTAGCTTCTGGGTATTTGATCTGGTTTTATATGATAACTCCAGCGCTTACTCATAAAGATGTCCATAGCTAGGAGGAATGTTGGTAAATAGCACTATGCAGAGCTCTACACTCAAGTAACATCCACTTTTATTGGGGTTAGATATGCAGGGATGTGACAGGGAGACATTCCCAAAGTACGGTGAAGCAATCTAATGGCACAACTTGTACCATCGTTAATGAGAGACACAAGGCCACCAATTCCCTGTGTTGTGCTTTCAAATTGTGCCCTGGAGTGCCTTTTAGCATGGGTTGCTCCAAGCCTAATCCACTTTCTAGCGATGCTGTGTCTCTGAACATTGTATGCAATCTCTGGAACTGAGCAGCTCCTCAGGAAGTGAGCAGCATCATAGCCAGTCAAGCTATGCTTCTTCTGCTGGAGATTTGCTGATCTAATTTAGAGAGGGCCTAATATTCCCCTTCTAATTAATTTGTTCTGTTCGCCTGCGACTGAACTGGCTTTTGTTCTTTGGGAGCTCCTCAAAAATTAGATGCAATACCTGATGGAATTTAATTATATAGGCTGGCAGAAAGTGATTAAGGGCAAAGGGAAGGCTGATCACACCACACTCATGCTTCAAGGATATTAGCAGAAGGGAAGGTAGAGGCTGCTTTTCCTTAGCGAGAGGGAGAATACTAAGGAGTGATTGTCTCCAGTAGGAACTTTAAGGTTAGAGATAAACATTCTTTGATATCTGAATGCCTTTGCAAGGGTCAGATGTGTATTACTAGAGCTGTTCAGATCTGCCTCAGATACCATTCCAGTGAAATTAGGTCTGCACATCACCCTTGGCCTTGTGCTGCAGATCTCCGTTCTGATGATCTTTAATCCCCTTGGGAGTTGTGTGCTTCCATAGCAGGGAGAACACGCTGCAAGAGAACGATCTGCCAAGGAGCTGAACACAAAGGCGTTTGCTCCTGATCTCTGCCAGGGCTAGCTTGACCCAGAGTCTGGGAGGCCCTAGACCACATATCCCAGTTGTCACTGGGAGAACTGAGTTACCCAAGACACTAAATGTGAAGAGGATTCAGGAATGGTGGCTCTTAGGCCAAACTTCAATAGAAATTCTGCAAAACTGCACAATTCCACCAGTGTTGGGTCACCACAGCCATGCCAATCTCTACTCCATGGCATAGGAATAACTTTTATTCAGAGAAAAGTAGTGGAATTGCATAAAAGGGTGGCTAAGGAAAGAAATAGCAAAGTGAAGAAGAGAGGGGGGAGGAAGAACTGGGGCAAATAAGAATGCTTGATCACAAGAAACCATTTAGTTAGACCCCTGGCAACTGCTTACAGTCACACAACTGAAGGTATTCAATGATAACATGTGTAACTACCAGGCTGTAAAAAGCACAAAGTGCAGACCCTTCCAGGCACATCCTACATTTTAAGGTACTTGAATAGCATTGATGTTCAGGCATCATGTGCCAGCATATCCTATATGGACCTGCGTTCTGAAATGGTGGGGAGAGAGGTGGTCTGGGATCCAAGGTGTCCAGAAAGCCAGAGGCACTCAAAGTAATAACCTCCATCAGCAGGGGACAGTTCCCTGTGGCAAGGGTGGCCGCAGCCTCCTGGGGCACTGCGCTGATCCAGGGACAGGCTAAGTGACTTTAAAGGAAAGTCAGCAGGCAGGAAAGGGACAGAGAAAGTGTCTCTGCTCCCAGACTGGCAGGATCCTCTTGCAAAGGCACATTAGGGATTAAGGAAGAGTTGCAGGTACAGGGATCCTGGAGGGGATCTTCTGGGCTGTACATTCTTACCCTAACTTCACCATCCAGGTAAGTCCTAAAATAACTGGAAATGGAAGGGAATTGAGTCAAACTATTTTGCCCTAAACAAGCTGGTTAAAGCACTGGTACTTAGCAGCCTGCCACATACTAGGAAAGATCTTTTCAGACCCAATACACAAGCCTTGCTTTACTTAAGAAACACTTAACTCATCCTCACTTGGGAATTCAGCAGCAAGGGATCAGGGGAAGCAGTGCAGAAGCTGGCTTTGTTCCCAGCTCTTGCTTTGGTGCCGCAGAAGACACCAGCTCCAGGAACAGTGGCAAGGAAGCTCATGAAACTATGCTTAACACTTTGAGATCACATCTGCCGTGGTGGAGCATCCTGTCCCTGTCCTGTTTAATGATCATTAGCAATAGCTGGTTGAGAAGAGTCCCTGTGCTAACGAGCACCTTAGGGCAGTGGCAGAGAAAAAGGACTTTCCTGCTGAGGACCCCTGAGCAGAACATCAGCACTTCTGTACTGTGCAGCAAACATGCTCCTGCCTGAATAATTTGTCTCACAAATATCAGTCCTGTCAGACTGTATCTGACTGTCAGCGATAATGTTTGTCTGATTGAGTAGCTGATGGGGGTCACTCAGAGCCCATCCTAGTGCAAAACAGAGGCCTGTCTCCCAAAACCACTTTTAATTTATCAATAAATGGTCTTTCTCGACTCCCATAAGCCTTCAGGAGCTTTATGCTGCTGCAACCATACTGCTGCTCTTATCCCAACCAGAAGGAAGCAGTAAGAGGAGCTGCCATCCTACTTCTGAGTTGAAAAGTAGACAAGCCCAGGCATACCCAGGTCTGTATGTTCCCACACAAATATCATCTCTTAGCCAATAGAGAGGTCAAAGCTACCCCACCTGCTGAGCTAATTAAGTGCAGCCACATGGTCCAGGAGAGCCTGCAGTAAATGCTCCCAGATTTGTATGAGAGAGGATTAGAGGCTGCTGTGAAAACAGCCACGAATATGAGGTGGTTCACAACTCACCCACTATCTCCATTTGCAGCCAGCTGGTGGCTCCCAGACAGTCTGCAGATGTGCCTGGGATTATCCTGCCTCCTGATGCACCAAGCTGCTGGATCTGCTCAGAGACACTGAGCACTTTGGACTGGGAGGTTTGGCTGCTGCACAGCCTGGTTCTGCCAGCACGGAGGATGACTTGAGTGAGCCCTTCCTGAGCTCAAAAGCAAAATGAGATGCTCTCTAAGAGCTTGATTCCATGTGAATATCATGACAAGAAACCAGAAATAAAGTAAAACACAACTTTGTAAAGTCTTTTGACATAGTTGGGTCTCAGGTCTCAGAATGACAGTATTTGGCACGAATTTCCTGCTAGCAAGGTGCATCCTATACTATTTTTCACTCTGTAGTGAAAGCTTAGCTCATTGGCTTTTCCTTGGTATGGAAATGGTCTTTGATTTTACCCAGCAGCATATAGCAGTTTAGCCTTTTCCAGTATTTGAAAGGATTTTAGATGTGTGCACAAGATTTTAATGTAACGGAATTGCTATCCAGGGAGGGAGGTGTGAAGTGGAGAGAATGTGGCAAATTGGGAAGCCTGAGAGGAAAAAACACAGAGTGGATTCAAAAATGAAAGAGATCACACACTAATTTAAAAAGCTAGATTTGGCAATGATTGCTAATGGTATATTAAACTGTCTAGTCTGAGCTATACATTTGTTTTGCTGCTTCCCAGTTTTTTGTTTATTTGTTTGTTCATTTGTTTTGCTGGTTTTACAGTTTTATGGCTGTTGACCTCATGAACATGACAACTCTGACACAACTCTGACAGTGGTGACGATAATGACCAACAATGATCTCTTGTGATTAAGCAGTCCACCAGCATGCTTGTGCCTGGCCTGTTTTGCTGAACGTCTTTTATAAAGGTGATAGTGAATATGTAGGGAAAGAGAGGAATAAGCTTTGGAAGGGAAAGCAATTTAGACTCCAGTTTGGTTTGGGAAAATTTTTCACTAGTGTTATGGCATGTTTTAGGAGGGAAACAAAGATTTCTCAGGTGACTTATGGTAATTTGTGTCCCGTCACTAGTCCTTACGGCTTTTTTTTTCTACACAGTGCAGTACTGTGGCTTTTCTGTGCTTCTGCAGCCCACACACCAAATGCAATTCCTCCTATTGTATAGCTGTATGCAGTTGAAACTTGGACTTCCAAAGCAGGAGAGAAGTGGTATGCAGCCAGGCAGCCTGTTTGGAGGACACCACAGCCCTGTATGGCAGCCTTCCTCCATAAACAGGGCTAGGGACAAAGATAAGTGTGAGTGCAGGGTACTGTGCACCTACACCCAGACTGTGTCATCACAGATCAACATCCCCTCTATACTCAGAGAACTGGCAGCATGAGCAAAATAAAACACCAGGTATTTGGAGACTAATGTTTCTGCATCTACTTTGGGTTTAAGTGACATTCAGCTGCTGAAAATGTGATTTGCCTCTCTGTGCCTGACCCACAAGGAAAAAGGAACCAGAAGACATCAAGAAGACCTAGCTCTTTAATTCAGCACAGGCTTCTAGCTTTGGAGATCTCAGGCAAAGCTGGCTGGAAACTGGGGCTGAAATTGCATAAAAATGAATTGCCTGATCATTAGAAAGAAAATAAGGGAATCTATCAGGCCAAACAAACACTCCACTCTGGACTTCTTTTTTTTTTATACTATTTTTAGGTGAGAGCTTGGTGAAGTCACAACTTGTTTTGAGCAGGAAACCTTGTCTTTTTCATTTGGAAACAGTCAACATTAAATGCATCAGTGTGTTGAAAAGGAAACTCAAGAAAGAATACACACTGAGAAATATAATAAAACTGTCTGCTGCTTTTAGAGAGATTGTCATCTTCTGGTCCAACCCTAAGGGCAGGAGCCAGCATAGACATGTCACAGTGCTCCACAGCTGGGATTTGGAGAGTGCAACTAGCCTAAAATGCTAAGGTAAACTGCCCTTGGGGTCCCAGAGTATCCTGATAACATTGGATGCTAACCAAAGATTTTAGAAATATAGAAGAACTCATGTTTTATAAACTTTAACGATGGGACAGGGGGATGATCTTCCTAAGAGGGCAGATTATCATCCATCTGCCACTGGTTGGCTTTACATATTCCTATGAAGGAGGAGCTGGCCTTTGCCAGAGTCAAACATGAGACCGGAGAGCAGATCTGAGCAGGCTGGATGTACCAATGGTCCCGTTGTGCTTTGGGAATACAGACAGGGAAACCTAATTTCTTCTGTAGCTCTGTCATAGACTCCTCACAAGAATTTCATGACTGTACAGGTGGCTCAGGAGGAAGATCACCAGATATGCCCATACCTCAGACCTTGGCAGTTCGTGTTTGAAGGGAAATTGGGTTGTGCTCTTACTGCTGTACAAATGGTGGCAAACATGTTGTGAGTTGTGCTCCTGGAAAATATACCTGGCCATACCCATGCCATGGCATGTCATCTGCTGTCTTTAAAAGGCTGCACTGCTCTAAATCCAAGGTGATAGCTAAGGGGGATCACAAGCTGCACGTTGCAGGAGATCCTCTATCCCACTTGCTTCCTGGTGGGAGTTTTTGTGTTGCTGAACTGCTTAAATTTGTGTCTTTTGATTTCTGTATGCTACTTGAAGGAGAGGAAAGACGTGGAAGTGGGTAATCCAGGCCTTAATATGCAAATGCTGCTCAGCTGTGACGGGAGACCAGGGACGGAGCCTGGCTTACACATATCACAAAGATTTGTAGGATCAGACCCTGCAATACTGATATGCAGTTGGTGCAAGCCATTGATTAGCCCACAAAGCATGAAATAATTAGAGCTGTAGATATGGCATCATCATCACATCAGTTGTGTCTTAAAAGAAGAAACAGCTGAGAACTGTGAGCAGCTTCCTTTCCTGCACTGCTGCAGCCACTGCAACACGCTGTGCAGCGATTACTCCACCCCAGCATGCTCTCCACCCCTGCTACTGCAGGACGAAGTAAATGAGTCCTTGGGGAGCCTTAGTCCTTTAATGAAAATCAGCCAGTAACAAAGTGTGCTGTTCAGATACACTAATGAAAAAATGTTCCCTTCCCAGGGACAAAACTTCTTGCACTCCCTGGGCACTCTGCTTTCAGGAATCAGTTAATTTCAAGATAGGCAATGAACTCTGAATGACATGGACCCAACGAGGAAAGTTGGATGCAGCTGGAGAGGCGAATTACTGGTGCTGATGGGGTTACTCCAGTGTCATTGTCCCTAGGCTCAGGATCCCATGGGGATGGCACTGTGGGGTCCTCTGACCTGTACTGACACTTGGGATTTCTGTTCTGTTCTTTCCTAACTCCTCCCTTCCCCCTTTCCTCAGTTTCAGACCTAGATCATAAATAATGTCAGGGAGTTTCACTGACTTTTCAGACTTGATCTCAGCAGATAAAAGAGCAGATCTGGATGATTCCCTCCTCCCTTTTCTAATGTACAGCCAGGGAGTAGTAGGAAAGACAGAGTGGAGGACATGAAGAGACATAGGAGGGACACAAAGAATGAGAAAGGCAAAGAAGAGATGAAGGCAAGAAAGAGAAGGAGATGTGTGTAATTTAACCAAAAACCCTTAAGAGGAGCACCTCTATCCACTCATACCAGGTTACAGACTGCCCTAGGCAGTTCCTGAAGGGAGCAATGCATGGGAAAGAGACATCTTATAGCTCACAGATGTGAAAGGTGCATCATTAGCAGAACTGGGCAAAGGTAGCAGGTTGCGGGAAGTGTCACATACCAAAACACAAACTTTCCCATTCTTATCCTGAGCTTTGTGGCTGTGGAAGTGGTTCGGGTTGGTCAGATGATGGGGCTGTCAGAGATTTCTTTTTTCATGCTGGTAGGATCAAGATGAGAGCGTGTATTTTTCCAGGAGTCAAGCAATTCAATGTCCATGTCTAACACACTGGGCTTTTTTAAAGCTTGTGGTAGGCCTGTACCACTTTGCATTTGGGAGAGGTGTTTGGACCAAAACTGTTACATCTCAGACATAGTGATCATTTTTCCTTCTGTCTTTAGGAAACAACAGACTTTTTCACAAGATGCTGGCAGTTTCTTCTAGCAATCCATTCTGGCACTGCATTTCTCTCAGTTTCATGAGCAGGATCAGCTCTGTTTGCAGTATTTATTTCTTTCAGCCCTATATGATGCTGGCACACTGAACTCCATAGATGCCTCACACCTGTGATAATGTGAACACTGACCGAGTCACGTGGTCTGTCTCTGGATCTTCTGTGCTATCATTCAAGCTGCTCAAAATTCAACACAACTCTCTTTTGAAGTCCAGAAAGACACCTGATAATTTCCAAAGGATCCCAAAATGTCATCATGAAGGAAGAGTCACAGTTTCCATTGCATTTCTGATGTGATGCTCACACTGCAGCTCAAGCATGAAGAAAGGGCAATCTATAATACCTTGCCCAGGTCTTCCCTCTGCAGTCTAATGTCACCTGCTGTGATGAGTGATCTAACCTCCAAAGGGACTATATGTAAGGCAAGTGAGCCCTCTGACCAGCCATCTGTATGCTGAAAGTCTAGCCCTCAAGTAAAGCAGGAACGGTTTATCATTTCCAAATGAACGCCATAGCTTGACAGATGCCAGCTGCTATGGGTGCCTCTGGTAAAACAAATCTGCTATTAGAAACTCCAGACGCGCCTGGGTGGAAAGCCCTCCTTGCACATCCTGCTGTGCCTTGTGAGGGAAGCCTCGCTGCGTTGCCCGACTCCCTGACCATGCCTGGGTTGTCTGGGCTCAGGGATTTTCTCTGTTGCTACATGCTACAGCAGTGTCTGCACTGCTGAGCACCAGAGGTGAAATGATGGAAGGTACCAAGTGGGGGTACCTCGTGAGAGAAGCCCTTTGTTGTTCTGAGCTGAAGACAAGATTCTGGTCGAGTTAAATGGGAACAGTTGGGTGGCAAGAAGCTGGGATACTTTCAGGGCGTTGTTTAACTCCTGAAAGAGTGGTGCAAAAGCAGTTATGCCATCCACCCTGGAGCATCTCGTAGGCTGCGTTATGCAATGGCTTGGTGTGCCTGGCACAGGAGGGAGCAAGGAAGCACTCAGCTGAGCACTCTTAGCTGAAGAATTAAACCTCCCATTACATTTACTGTTAGATAAATAAGGTTCAGTCTGGTACAGAAGGCATTCATTTGCCCTAAGTTTGCCCTCAAGACATCTAAGTCTTCACCTGGCCACTCCTTTGTGCATTCAGTGGAAAAGAAGTGAACAACTTTGTTTCAAGGTAGCTCAGATGAAACCATCTCCAAGGCTGCCTGCTTCCCTCCACTTCACCAGGAGCCCTTTTGACCTGTTCAGACTTAGAACTCTAAATTTGGCTGTCAAAGAGGAGGTTCTGGGATGTGAGAGTCTCTTGAGGTGAGAAAGGCAGCTGTCAACCTTTGTCTGATGACCTAAGCACAATGGGGATTTGATGGCTGTCAGCTGCTCCAAGACCTGGTTAGGAAAACTTTACTTAGTTAAATTTCCTCAGTTGGCAAGAATAAATGAAGTGAAATGCTCCCCATCCTGATTTGCCATCAAATTCAGGATACTTCAAACTTTTCCTACAAGGGGGAAGTTTAAAGTCAGTGCTGTGAAGAAGGTGTTTGACCGTTTAGCCATGTAATCACGGTGGGTGGAAGCACTGCTAAATGTGGGAGTATGATGGAAGGGGATGCGGCAGTGATGGCTATGATGGAAGGAAAGCTGACAGCCTGGACTTAGTTGTGACATTAGCCTGCTTGAACTCTTTGGACAAGTCATCTCTCCACCCATGCTTCAGTTTGACAACTGGTAAATGGTGATAATACTTATTTGCTCAGCTGGGCTTTGGGAGTTTTCTTATAAATATTTATAACGTGCTCTGTTTATAATTGTAAGTAACTAAATGGGTATATGGAATTGACAGTCTAAGGATGCAAGTTGTTCTGTTTCACACACTTAAACGTAATCTTTTATGGTTTCTGCTTCCATTTGGAAGCAAAGAAGTTAGGAACAACAACTTCAAAAACTCACATCTCAAACTGAGCCCCAATTAAGAAAGAAAAGTCAGTACTTAACAGGAAAATCCTGCTGACATCAGGAAAGACTGGGAAAAGCTCTTGTAGGTACTTCATGTGCCTACAGATGTAGATAGGTGCTTGCTGAAGTTTATGGAAGTGCTGAAGTGTCTAGATCCTTTCTCATATCAAATTGAGAGGGGACATCATGCTCAGATACTCAAAATCATTTGGGATTTTATCATCCACTCATTTTCCTGTGACATCTGTAGTAGGCTACCTTTGCAGACCTTCTGGGAATCCCCCTAGCTGTCATTTCACATGATCAGCAGTTGTCCTTGACCTTGTCCTTGTTTCCAACTAAGCAGGCAACTGCTAGTGCACATTTCTAATAAACCCATTGCTTGTGTAATGGTGGAGCTCCTTGAGCATCAAGTGCCTCCTGCTATCATTGCCTAAACGCTGAGTCCAGTGATGGCCCTTCCATGGCACCCCTCACTACTTCCTCTACCAAAGCTATTGCTGTTTCATAGGGACCAGAATACTAACTCTTCTTCAGAGGGAGTTGACCTGAGCAGTGTTTTCAGTATCCTGTTCAGTCACACACCCATCTGCAATAACCCATACGTTACACAAGCCCTGGATCCAAGCACAGAGTTAAGCATGCTGTGTCTGAACACAGTGTCTCCTAGAAGATGGAGATCAACACCAGGGCTCAGAAGATCTGTCTACTGTTTCTGGCTTGACTCCATGATGGCTAGTTGACTTTGGGGAAATGCTTCATACTTCCTTCTGACTCAGTTTGCCCATAAATTGTGGATGTTAATTTTCTCCATCATTAAGTACTTGGAAACACACTGAAAATATCACTTAAAAGCAAGGGAGGGTTGTTCTGGTGGGAAAGTCAATACTACTTTAAAAATGTCTTTGGAATAACTGGGATACTGGTCCTGCACGATTATCAGAGATTCTTTTACTGATTATTAGCCGACTATATTTTCACTCTTCCCTGAATTCCTGGACTTGGACTGCTCTGCAGCTGACCCTTGAAGATGGCTCCATCCTTTATTGTGAGAGCTTCTACTTACAAGCAATGGGTGATCATGGCATAGCCATGCCTTGACACACACTGTGCAGACTGCAGTAGCCGAGATGCTTTCTAGCAGTGGGATCCTACCAGGATCCCAAACCAAAGATCCCTAAGGAATCCCCCACTCCACAAGTGTGGGAGGTGGTTTTCACAAAGCAACTTGCTGCCAGGCCTGCTGTGTATTTTAATTGCTAATGTGAATGTGCAGTGTGTATCCCAATGGAGAGCTGGTAACACATTTGAGCTCTCAAGTTTAATAGGCTGAATGTAACAGTGATGTCTCGTATGCTTTTCATGCTTGACATTAGTTGCTCCAACAGGGTTTAGAGGTGTAAGTAGAGCAGTCCAGATTGGGCTGGAAGTGGCTGAACAGAAACAAAGGGAACAAAGGTCTACAACCAAGCCTAAAAGACAAAGGTGATGTTATAAATAAAATTTTAGTGAATAAGAAAGAGGAAAACAAGTGTAAGTTAAAAGGTGACTGAGAAGAAGAGAAAGGACTGGGAAAGCTTCCTGGAGGTGTTTTAGCGTATGCCGGTGCGAATGAAGAGGCTGGAGAGAGCTGACAGATAAGTGTCTTCTACTGAAATAACAAAATACTAGTAAATCAGTATGCGTAGACAACTGGAAGAGTCTAGCACTTCAGGGGTGTTTAAAGGAGGCAAAGACTGGGAGGTGTCCTGCCTGGCTGTGAAGGGCAAATGTGCTGAGCCTTATACTGCCAGTGCCAAGAACGGGTATCAACGTCTGCAAGTTGTTGCAGGACAGGCACCCTACGGCTCTTGGCTTATCTTGAGGTATCATAGGTGCTTTTCCTCCAGAGATCTAAAAGCTCTTTTAGGAGGAGTACCATGACACAGCTATTATATCTTTGCGTCTCTCTTGTCCTTTCTGAGCTGCAGCCCTATAATATGGACACAGAAGGGCTCACATCCATTAAGTGGAAACATGGGATTTCAGCACCAGATTTCTGCTCTGAGATCCTTGCAGGTCTCAGAAGAGTTGTTCTATACCCACACTGTCATTAGTCCGAGTTCATGAGTTGTTGTGAGCAACAGCACAGCTTTGCCTTTGCTTCAAGTAAGCTAGCTCTTTACTGCAAGCTCTCTGTCCATACAGTGGCGTCCCTTTCTCTCTGGCCTGTTGGGATCTCCTCCCTTTGCAGTGTAGCAGGATATGCCAGTCTGCCCCATGCGATACCAAACTCTATGAGAGTGGTATCACAATTTTAAACCACTTAGTGCAGTGTTAAATGAATCTTCTGCAGGATTCAGTTGAGGAGAACATGTGGCACAGATGTACAGTGTAAGCCAGGCTCCATTTTTATGACCAACCCTTTTCTGGACCACTGTGCCCAGCCATCAGGCCTTGCTGGCCAGAGCTCTGCATGCCCTATAGCTCTTTGTGTGCTGTGCCTTTCACTGTTTGCACCTCTGATCACACACAACCAGTGCAGTGGTGACTGCACTAGGTAACTTCTGTCTCCTGGATGGCCATGCTCCACACACACAGACCGTCCCACCACTCCTGCATCCTTCTGTTCAGCTTAATGGGCAGCTGAAAAAAAATGCCCCAGCACCTGCCTATTTTACATTAGCATGGGGATGCTTTACTGCCCACGCTGTCAGGAGATGTCATGGAGCTAAATTGCACAAGACAGCCACTGATGGATTATGGCACCCAAAATTAACAAGAGGGATATTTATATTTTTGCTGCTGAAGCCTTGGAATGAGTCCCTTTTTGTTTGGCAGCACTTCCCCAGAACTGCATTAGAAAGCTGCTGAAGGCTAAGGCAGATGCTTGCAAAAAGTGAGTGCTGGCTTTGTTTACCAGGTAGTTACTCTCACAGAGAGGAATTCAGCCAGTAGCTTTGATCTTAAAGGTGACACCATTATATTTCTGCCTTTCCTCAGTGAAAGTGAGCTCAGTTTTGGCCCCTTTTTCAAGCAGTTTTACTTGGGGACAACAATTTTCTTGGGCTGAGTCACCCTGAGCCTGTCTTTTTCTAGTCCTGGCCCAGATTTGCACATGATTTTTATCGTCTCCTGTCAGAAAAAACTCTGTCAGAGTTTCTTGGTGGCAAACTCTTAACAAGAAAGTATGCAGTGGCTCAGTAAAATCATTGCAATGCCATGTGTGGAAGGATGCCAAGGTCAGCTTGTAAAGTGGGGGCTGCTTTAGCAGCTCTCCGAGTCAGGCTCTGTTCAGCAGCTCGGTCTGCGCGACGCACTCTGCCCCTGGGCAGGGTGTATCAGCAAGGACGTGACACACGTGAGTCTGTCCCTTGTGAACCAGGCTGGGATGTCCGACTGCCACCATTGAACCCGCTCCTTGGATTTAGCCTGTTCTTCGTAAGGGGTGTATTATCTTTCTCTCCCGCTGCTTGAAACAAGAGCTCAGCAGGCGTTTTAATTTTTACAAGCAACTGGAAGCAAGAGTGCTTTTAACCTGTGAATCTGCAGTTGGTGTCAGAACCTCTCCCTAACTCCAGAGGAGCATGATGATGAGTAGCAGAAGCCACACACAGACCTGGTACATGACCTGGAGGACCCTGTGCCCCCGTGGGCAGGACAAAGCTTTGTCCATCTGCCCCACAGTGCTGGTGTTCACTCTCCCTCCCTGACAGTCTGCTGGCAGTCAGCAAGCTGGCCTTCAGGGCAGATACCATGCCACGTTGCTTTTTGGACTATTTTCTGTTTGGCTGAATTGCTAATGCCATAGTAATTACTTAGGAAAATTCCTTAATCAAAATCACATTTGTGGAGGTAATGAGCAAATAGGTCAAGGAGAGCAATGTGCCTTATAAGCAGGAGCCGCTTCCCTGAGCATCTGCAAAGCTGGCTGCCTTGAAAGACCATCGGCGAAGCCCGGGGGGGTCAGGGCTGTGGTCCAAGGCATGTTTGAAGTGCAAACAGTCTAACCAAGACTGCCCTTTTGGGTGCTGTATGCACAATACACACCTCCTAGGAGGATTCTGCCCAGCACTGCCCTGATTCATGCAGCGCTCCTTGTTGCTCAGTCTTCCTGGGACATATTGCTTTTAAGCAGATGCCCTTAGTCTCTGAATGGATCTGACCATCAGCTTTGGTACCCAGAGGTCTTAGAGGAAACCTGGTTGATAGAAGCTGTCCTGGATTCTTGGAAGGGTGAGATCAGTCAGAGACTTGGATAGTCCGAAACACTGCAAGAACAGAATTGATTTTCTTCAAGACTTCATTTTTTAAACAACTAAATACAAACATGAAGTAGGTACTGCTGAGACCTAAAACCCCAGCTAGGCATTCAGTATCCCTGGCTAGCTCCCTGTCCAATGGACAGCTTGCTGGCCTCCCTCTCGCTGATGTTGGAAATCTTTTCACTAGATTATTATCTTCATACCGTTAAGTCCCTGCTGTCAGCCTCAGATTTGAGAGTTCAGAATAATTCCACTTCACATACAACCGTTTGTCACCTCATTGTACATCTTTTCTAGATCATTCAAAAATACACTGAGCAACACATGTCCCAAAGCAGATCTAGGACTCTAATCATTCTCCCAGTGCAAAACCTGACTGTTTGTTGTCAAGCATTACCTTCTGTCATTTAATCTGATATTAACTCTTGGGAAGACCTTTCTTCTTATCTCATGGTATTCTCAAGCACTGTTGATGAAAGACCTCACTGACAGTTTCCAAAGAAAAATGACTGCACTGCCTTGACAGAATCACTTCCATCCACACCTCAGTCGATTCCTTCATGGAGTGCTAGCAGACTCATAATGCATGCCCTCCTTTCACAAAAGCCATCTTGACTTTTCTGCTTCATTTTTTTGTAATCCCTTGCAGTGCACCTGCTCTACCAGCTCGTCTTTCACATTCCCAGCATCGTCTCTAAAGACTTTCTAAAGACAAGCATTGCCACCTTCCACTCACCTGGCACAAAGGCTGATTAGTTAGACTGAACTTCAGAGTAACTCAGCAGCTCTCCTTTAAAATCCCTTGAGTGAATATTGCCTAGCCCAGATTACTTTTTACCATTTCATTTGATAAGATTTTATACAAAACTTCACTGATTCTTCGGTTTTAGGGAGATCATCAAAAACATCCCCTACACTGCATGTGGGAATCTCCTGTCCTCCCCTGCTACAGAGATTAACAGTGCAAAGATTAAAATGTCAACAGTTTTGTCTTCCTTGAGTACCCTCATTTTTTGAAGATACACATTACCATAATTTTCTAGAAATCTTTGCCTAAAATTTTTCCCTCCTTTAGATCAAGACATCAGATTACACAAGAAAGAAGATAACATTTTTCTGTTGCAAAATCTCCTTTCATCTAGCACAGGGGAGATTCCTGAAGCACACATAACACTTGCCTGGGAGAGAGAGCTCCCTCAAGCTTAACTTTGTCCCCAAAACTAAGGGCAATTCCAGATTTAAGCCTGCAACTCTGATAGTAGGAAGGAATTGGGAGGGGGGTATATCTATTTCTTTAGCTATAATAAAGGAATTGATGTAATTCATTAACAGAAAACCAGGAGCAAAAGCAGAAAGAGTCCCCAAATCTATCAAAACCAGACATTTCATTGAACATGCTTCCTCCTGTAGTGGGGAGAAAAATACATGCAAGCCCAAAGTGAAGTTAGCTGTGGTCTTTAACACATTGCTGGAAAGCACATGGACACTCCCTTGAGAGGAAGACCCACCCTCCTTTCCCACTTTATCCTTGTCTTGGGGAGGATTCACCTTCTCCAGAAGCATGGTAATGTCTGGACTTTGCCCTGTGTCTCCTGCCTACCCCTGAGCTAAGCCAACATCCCTCAGTTAAGCACTTACATGCCAATACCAAAGGTGCCAAGACATCAGTGCTAATATTTGAATGCAAGCAGTGTCTCCAAGCTGCATGGGGTCCCTGTCCTGGTTTTAGCTAGGATAGAGTTAATTTTCTTCCTAGTAGCTGGTATAGTGTTATGTTTTGGGTTCAGTATGAGAAGAATGTTGATAACACGCTGATGTTTTCAGTTGTTGCTAAGTAGTGTTTATACCAAGTCAAGGATTTCTCAGCTTCTCATGCCCAGCCAGCAGGAAGGCTGGAGGGGCACAAGAAGTTGGGAGGGGACACAGCCAGGACAGCTGACCCCAACTGGCCAAAGGGGTATTCCATACCATGTGATGTCATGCCTAGTATATAAACTGGGGAGAGTTGGCCGGGGGGGATCGCTGCTCAGGAACTAAGTGGACACTGCTCAGTGAGTGGTGAGCAATTGCATTGTGCATCACTTGTTTTGTACATTCCAATTCTTTTATTATTTTTATTGTCATTATATTATTGTTATTATTATCATTGTTAGTTTCTTCCTCTCTGTTCTATTATTCTTATCTCAACCCATGAGTTTTACTTCTTTTTTCCTCATTCTCTCTCCCATCCCACTGGGTGGGGGGATGGAGCGAGTGAGCGGCTGTGTGGTGCTTAGTTAGCGGCTGGGGATAAACCATGGCAATCCTAAAAGGTGTGAGCTTGGCTATAGCATCATGCCAGCGCCACAGTGCTCTGAGACTCTGTCATGCAGCAGGGTGTCATCAGAGACCCCTGTGCACACTGTGGGGGGCAGAATGGGGGGGAATCTGGGAGGGCTCATGAAAAGTTAGTGGTTGTGCCAGCCTCCTGCTTTCTTGCCATGGATGCCCTCACCAGCAGGGCAGAGGAGTTTTTGCTAATCAAAAGTGCCCCAGAAAAGCCTAAGTCCCTGATTTATGAAGGGCAGTGCAATTAGCCTCATAAACAATTCAAGTATGTAAATCAGGAAAGGGCTGGCTGGCAGCAGACAGTGAACTTTGATGAACTTACAGCTGCTCAAAGGTAAATATTTCATTAGGTCCACATAGTATCATTCTGACAATTGTGTTAAACTGATGTTCATGGGTGTCACCCTGCAACTTAATACAACACCGGGACCATGTCTGTGCAAGCAGGACTAAATCCCCACCTGAGTGACTGGGCAGTTGGGGTCTGTCAGCTCCTAAAGAAGTGCATACACCTGTGAGCCTGGACACACATGGACGTGTGTGCATGGTATGACAACAGAAAGGCAAGAACAGGAGTTCAAAAAGCAACATTTGTACTTCTGTGAAGAAACCAGCACTCCCCAAGCTGCCATGGGATCTCCCTGAGCACCAAGGGCAGGAAAGAAGCTCGTCACATTGAACTCATGAAGTCTAAGCATGGGAGGACCATATGTCTCAAGATCATGGGGTTCTCCTACAGAGAAGGAACTAGATCTCCAGTGCAGAACTCTTGCTCTTCTGGCTACTAAACTGCATAACTTGAAAGGAGGAAGGCCCTGATCATTTTCTCAGTTGCTCACTCCTCCAGGTCAACCATGCCAATCACTGGTACTGGTGTTCATCACTTGCACTGCCTCAGGCACTTCTATTACTTGCTATCCAGTCATATTGACTCTGAACCTGCCAGGTACTCAGCATGGTGCTCAACCCCATGAGATCCTGGCTGAAGATTCTGGGGATCCTGCACAAAATGTTGATTTTTTGCATTGCATCCATCCCAAATGTATTTAGAGAAAGAGAGACAGACAGAGGAGCGGACACAATAGCATGTAAGGAAGTAGCCATGAAATGTAGAATGCACAAAAGGAGGATGAAGAGGCACGTGGAAGAAACTTGATTAGATAAGCACTATTAGAAGTGTGCCAGAGCTTAAAAGCCATGAGGTATAGTCAAGAGTATTGACAGAAATGGTTTTGCCAGGACTGTCAGCTAAAGGAAAGCAGAACTTGAATTCTGGTATGGAATGTGCAACTGGACACTGCAGGGGTACCAGGGAGTCTGCAGCATTAACACTGCTGAGAAATGAGGCACAAAAAGCTGTGTGCTCTTCAGGAGAGGCAGAAAGAAGGCACTGAGTGCCAGGTGGGGAGGGAAAATACAGTTTGACAATTTGGATAGAATAAAATCAAATCAATAAAAAATGCTAGCCTGGATTTAAAAAAAAAAAATATCTGCTCAAAATCCATGGGTGAAATAGTTATGGAGAAAGTGTTAAAAAGGAGGTTACCATAGGACTTGAAGCTTGCTGCAAACTCTCACAGTGGGACACAGGTTTCAATAGAAATCTTTGTAATGTTCTCAGTCATATACCACTGAGAAAGTGCGTCATTGTGTGAGAGTTTAACTTCCACCTCCAGACCAAAGAAATAATACCACTGCTAACAGGAAAGCCCAGTTATTTCTGCATGCAACAGCTGGCACATTTCTCCATCAGTCAGGAGGCCTACCAGAGGTTATGCTGCCTGGGACTGGGGCCTGGTTGCATAATGGAGACCTTCTAAAAAGGCAGCAGCTAGAATTTAGCTGTGACTTGACTTCAGAGTACAAAAAGAAAGGTAAACTAGGGAGACAGTCTTGGACACCAATGGACTAATGGGCTCAGATCTTGAATGTTGGGAAACCTGGAATTCCCTCAAATCTTGAGGCTAATACTATCAAATCAAACCAAACTGAAGGTCCTGACTGTGATAAATATCCCATTATACTCTCCAAAATCAAGGTTTGTCCCTATTTTAGATGTGTGACTCTTTGCCTCATAAAAAAAGTCCAGGGTCCTTGGAAGAGCAACTGCCCTTTCTTTGGGAAGTTGCAGCTATATTTGTAGAACACTCCTGAGGGGTGCTTTGCTGCTCCCTTTCCCTGTATCTGCAAACAGAAGCAGTGGGGAGTTTCACAGGCTGGCTCTGCACAGACCAGCCCCACCAGCCATGCCAAAGGCTACACTGCTGCAGGACTTAGTCTGAGGGGCAACTACCTGCCCTCTCCAGCCATGGGCAGACAGCACTGTTTTCCTTTTTTGTCAGTCAAGAACTTATTGCCGTGCTTAGACGGGAATGATCCAGCTTCAGCACCTGCCAACTACTTGTGGGCAAAGCTTCACAGGGTCCACAGGCTATCTGCAGAGGATATGACAGTTGGTGCTAGCTCTTCAGGGCTGGCACAAGGCATTGTCCTGCGTTGCTGACAGTCTCCTGAAGGACAGCGTGATCTTCCATCTGATATCATAGATGTCAAGTGACAGCCATAGGGCTATACAATCACTTTCTTGTATGTCAGAATGCATCACAACAACTCATGACAACTTGTCTAACCCCTCACTACAAGTCTCCCACCCATAAGTCATGAGAACATCAAGCATCGATCAGAACTTACTACTCATACTTATCTACCTGAATCCTTTGATGGACAAGCTCACTTAGAACTGTGTTAGGCAAGTGGAGAGTGGAGACAAGTGGAGAGGTGAGTGGAGTCATTAATCCAGCTCCTAGCACTGCCCTCCGCCACAGCAGAGGGACTGAGGAAAAAACAGAAAGGACAGTAAAGTTGTTGTGACAGGAAGGCTCCTCTTCTACCTTAGCTCCTCCAGTCATGTCACACCTGAAGTCCTCTCGGGTCATTCCTGTACCTCTTAGACGCTCATCAAGGAGGATGACCCACACACAGCAAGTACCCTCAAAAGACAGGCAACATCAGCTAACTCTGTGCTGCGTGGTTCTGCCAGTGCCAGGCACTGAAGTGATGCAATGAGAGCAGTCAGAAACCTGGCAACTTGGGATGAGAATCTCTGAGATCCACAGTGACCAACCCCAAGACAGCAGTGGAACGCTTCAGAAATGGGGGTAGTTGGAGCTACCTGACTGTAGCCTGTGCATTAAGAGCCCTTTCAACTTCTTCCCCACCCTGCTTCCTGATCACTGAATATATTAATATTTAAGTAGGATTTAGTAGAAAAACTTGTTCTGCTGAGCTGTGCAATCTGGATGCCATACTCACCGTCTATGATCTCAGGCAGCCTGCAGCACTTCAGTTTACTTAATGCTGCACTTAACCTACAGCTTGGACACATCTCCACAATTTTCTTGCATCCTCCAGCCATCAAAAGGCTAATTCCTTGCAGGGTTCCCCAAAGAGCCTTTCTATAAGGGCCATAGCACTGCTTGCTACAAGGAAGATGGGATGTATAGGTACCTGAATCTTGAGTGCAGGGTGCCTATGTGAACAGTACAGGGATCTGGCACACAGCCCCAGGAATGACTGGGATTTCAGGTCCCTCTGGCAAGACTGATGTAGACAGCATGACTGCATCCAGCCGCTGGAGCTTGCTGAGAAATGCTTTCTCAGTAGAAAATTCTGTGGATCCAGGGAGGAGAGATGTGAAAGGAAGTGACACAGAGGCTGCATTACTGCAGTTGGTAGACATTGTGTAGAAAGCCAGATTCGAGAATTAATATTTATCTTACTGTATTTTCAGAGGGGTCATTCCGAGCATTGGGGCATCATTCTGTGACTGGCAGCAATTGAACATCTTGCATTGGGTTTGTTTAGAGAGGAACAGTTACCCACAGAAGTCATTTAACACTAGACGATAGAGGTGTTGGCACAGTTGACAAGCCAGGGACAGATCTGGGGAGAGAGCTGCAAAAGGCCATCCACATATATTAGAATTATTTTCCTGAGAAGGATTCAATGAGATGTGAACTACATTATTTGCTAATGTTGCAGTACAGAGCCTTGTCCAAAACCCAGGAGAGTCAGAAGGAATCTTTCCATTAACTTCTCTGATTGTAAGTGAGATTGTGACAGATGTACTCCCTTTTCCTTCCTCCTCAAATATTTTAAATCAAACAGAAAGAGTGGTTAGATTTGTCTTTTTATGGAGGAGGGCATCGTTCCTTCTTAGGTATGCTCATATAAATAGCCACACGGGAGTCTTTTCAGGTACCTGCAACAAGTAAGATGGTCTGAGGGTAATAAAGCTTCAGAGAAGAAGAAGTGAGGCAAGACCCACTAAATTCCCAAGCTACACACATATGGCTGACATGCCAGAAGGAACAGGGACTACACCAATGATAAAAGCTGTTTGCAGTCAACAATAAAAGCTGTCTTCAGATCTTCAACATGAGCCAAACCTTCCTGCCATCTTTCAATCCAGAAAAAAGCTCTTGCTCAAAGCCACCAGAAAACACCCCTGGCATATCCCAGAAGATATGGAGATATGAGCATTGTCAAGGAGAAGCCAAGCTGCTTCATGTAGAGAAACACTGCTGAAAGAAGTGGGAAGGCAGCCCTGCACACTCTTCCGCAACCCTTTGCTCTGGCCGAGCAGACCTTGAGACAAGACAATAGGAGACAACTGGCTAAGCCTTTTAGGATTTAGATGTCTAAACCAGAACACTAATCAACTAGGTTTTCAGAGACTTGAGCAATATCTTCTGCTGGTAAATGCTCCCACTTCCCCTAGCCAGGGTCTTGCAAGGTCTCCTAAAGCTACACACATTGATGTCAGATGAGCTATTCATTACATACTCAAGTACTGATTCATGAGAAGTTAACTATGACTTCCCCAGTATCACCTTTATTCTCACACATCTGTAAGCTGAGCTAATAGTTTCCATGACAAGGTTGCAAGAGTGACTTACAGCTTTGTACTCTGTGCCACTGCTTTTCATGGAGGCTGTGGCCAGTGGTCAGCTGTGGAGTTTACTGCTCCTGGTGATAATGCCAGGAATAAAGTAGTGAACCTTGGTTTCAGTACATTTTTGCATAATTTTAAAGTCAGCAAAGTCGACTGGGAAGCAAAGGAAGGAAGCTGATGGAGATGAAAGCAGAGCATAGATTGAGTTGCAGTATTTGGGCAGGGGTCCAACAAGAGGGGAAGGAAAGTTTACTGATTATGGCACATTCTTAATGGAGTATTGCTTCCAGCTCCTCACCAATTTTTACACTTCTACAGAGTGTGATATGATCAACAATCATGAAATGGGAGAACCTCAACACATAGAATGTCCTTACAAACATTTCATTCTTCACAATGTCAAAAGCAACTAGTTGCATTACTTTCTGGAGGCCAATTTAATTGTTGTCAATACCAGTTGCAAATTGGCTTTAACATTTTAAATTGATGTTTTCTGTAAACTGCTCTGATTAATGGAAGAAAACATTGTGTTTCTGCCTTTCACTTGAACATCTAATGCATTTTACAAACAATAATTGATCTAGCAAGACATATAGAGGCAAACAGGGAGAAGCAAACCTGTTACAGAAATTATTTTACCCTTCCACAGCACCCAGTAGAGCTTTGGGACAGAACAGCTGGTTAGGCAGTGGGCTTAGTTGTTTTTTTGCCCAAGGAAACCCCTGAGAAGCTTAAAACTAAAATACCTTAACTGCAGGCAGAATTGTTTTGATCATAAATTGCCACCATGGTGTCAAATTTGAGTTCTGGAAAATCCCAAATCTGCTGGCCTGAACCTCAGCCCACTTAATCTCAAAAGTGCATGTAGCCTTGAAGGTGCTGATAGTCAATCCCAGTCGAACACCAAGTTCCCAGAGCATCTAAGCACAGGCTCTCCTGCACGCTTGCTCACAGCAACCTCTAAAAATCCTACTCAAGTCTACAGTTACATGGGACACAGCTCAGTGGTTACAAGTTCAGCACTGCCTAAACAGCAGGGTAATCCCTCTCAGCCCTGTTCCTGATGGCACTCCTACATTTCATCATACGACCTCTTCCTGAGCTGATTTTGCTGAGATAATGAGTTAAACCAACTGATGGAAGAATGTGGCAGCAACAAAGTCAGCGCAGAGGGCAGTGGCCATGGCAGAGGATGTGAGAAGAGGATTGAGACCTCTGCTTCAATGGCAGAAAAGCCATTAGGCTGACTCAACTGCCTGTGAAACTGGAGCCTGAGAGGAAGAATGGGCAAGCCTGCAGATTTAAATCAAGACAGAGATCAGGGCTCAAATCAAAACCTAGCCAGGAGCATGACTCCCCTTGCCTACTGCATTCTCAAACCCCAGGTGACCTTCTGCCCTCCCATTGCTGGGGCTGAGGCTGAGCTCTGTATTGTCCCCCTGCAACTCCCCAGCCCTGTTTCCCAGGTGCTCCTAGAGAACCTCAGCCTGGGAAGCTGGTGAGCACTGAGAAGGCACAGCTACAGCATCAGCTCAGACACCCAGTGCTCTCCAGGGAAAGGAGTATCTCCCAGTCCTGCCCTTCCTCACAGCACACCAAATTCTCCAGAATAACTGTGCCACATACCTGCTCTAATGGCCCCCTGCTCCTGAGCCTTTCCCAGATCTGGAGGAGAAGGACAGAGCAGAGGGTGAGGGGAACTATCCGATTTAAACATTGTTCCTTCCTGTCACCCGCAACACAGACTTTGTAGTGTGAGCAACACAGGACGAGGGCATGAACTGGCCTCCCCCCTTAGGTGTTGTGCTCCTAAACTGTTTCCATCTCTGCTTTTGTATGTTTTGAGAACGGTATTTCTTTGCCATTCCCAATCCAGCTGTACAGATTCAGGAACTGGAAAGCATCCAAATATATCAGGTTGGACCTCATATACACACACATTCTCCATCCCCTGTAACTTCTTCTCACTGCTTCTGGTCAGAGTTACAGTGACTCTCCTGCATCCATCAGTCCCAATTCCAGGGACCCCACAAACCCATCAGCCCCAGGATTTGCTCTTAAACCCAGCAACTGTTACAAATATCGAAGCCTGGTTCTGGGAAGGAGGCCAACGTGCTCCCACTCCTTTGTGTGTGCAGCAAGCAGGCGGCACGGGGCACAGGGAGCTGCTGCTGCTGCATGGCACGATCTGGGGCATCACTCAGCGTGTTGCAGCACATGCCCACAGCCACTCTGTCCCCTGCAACGTGCAGGTCCCTGGCTGGTTATATGCCTGCATTAGACTGCCAGCCTTCTCCACATTAATGCCTCTTCTCCACCAGAGCACAGTGCCAGAAAAGCCCGTTTCAATTAATTTCCACATTCTCCATGTGTTCTGTTGTATTGTTTTCAGCAGGTTGAGTTTCACTGTGAGGCTCTGTTTCAAAGTAAATCTATATGCTTAATCCTCTCTCCTGCTCACAACTTGCATTAGTCTCTCTTAAAAAAAAAATGCTGTTACCATAGTAACCTACAGTTTCTAGATATCGCTGTGGATGATAAGCATTGCCATGCCTGGCCTTGTGGCTCTGGGACTGCACTCTGTCGAATGAATGCTAAATTCCACCAAAACACTTTTAGCCGGCACCTGATATTTATCCCATAGCTCTGGATGTTGCTACTCTGTCATGGCTATGTGGTTCATGCGAATATCAAGACATTATACTTATACATGTATATATACACACACGCTCCACCTACCCATTTTTTCCCCCACAACAGTCAGACTTTTCTTTTCTTTCTTTTTTTTTTAATTTTTCAAATTTGTCACTTGTTAGCTGTTTTGATGCATGAAACCCTGACATCAGTCATGGGAGATATTTGGACGTGAGACTCAAGAAACTGTTGAAAATGTTGTTGCTTTTTATTCTCCAGTAAGTTCACTAGTAAATATATTTGCAGTGGGGATATTTTGTTGTCTCTCGTGTCTTGTTAGTGGGGCATAGTTTTCCCAAAGGTTCATTTTCACAGATTACCCTAAAACTTTACAGCTCAGTAAAACACTCAGGAGACCAGAATAAATCAATAACTAGAGGCAGAAGTAGGTGCAGCCCCAGTCTCACCGAGGGAAAGAGGAGGCTGTGTGGCTCAGAAGAGCGCTGGGGATTGCAGGCTGCACTTGTCATTATTAGTGGGCAGCACGTGTTAAACCCTTAAGGCTGCTCACGATTGAATATCCCCACAGCACCAGGTCCTAACCTCTCGCAGCAGCAGAAGAGGGAGGTTGGATGTCCAAAACAGTAAGATTAAGAAAGGATAAGCAAATAAATATTTAACAGTTAAAAAGATCCATTTGGAATTAGGGCAATTAAGCTCATTGCGTTGTAACTCATTCACCTGACTTTCCAACCCATCCCTTCTCCTGTGTTTCTTGGATTACAAGTACTTTGTGACAAAGTCTTTGCTTTCGAATGCAAGTGTGAAAGGTCTTCCTTGCTGTTAGGATACAGGATTGAAGGAGTCAGGTCTACGCCCATGTGAAAATGCAGGAGGAAGCATCGCTGCACATTCGGAGGACTAGAGCAGACAGTGCAGCACACGTCCCCTCTGAGAGGTGCTGACCTGAAGGGAAAGTGGTGGTCCCAGGGCAAAACTGCTCTCTTGGTATCTGGGCAAAGTGCACAAATTACTCAGGGACAGATATTTACAAGGCTTTAGGCATTTATTCTGAAGTCAAGGGAAGATGGTAACCCAAGTACCTTTCAAAGTAAGGCCCTTGCCTCTCTGTGCTCCATTTTCCCATCTGTAAAATGGAGACTGGCAGTGCCACAGAGAGTGGGAGTTAAAGGGTATCACCTGCTCTGATACTAGGGGTGAGTAAATACCTATGATGTGTAACACTGTACAGGCTAACTTAGGTCCTGAAAAAGTGAGGAACCTAGATCCTTCACACCAAAGAAGATAGCAACTAGTGTCCTATCTTAGCCATCCTGCACCAATTCCAGCAGCATCCACCTCTCCACACTTCCTCCTGGACTGATCCTCCCTTTTGGAAATGGTATTTTGGTTGCCAGGACACTGAGTAACTCTTGCCCTCAAAAACGTTCTGAGACAGAAAAATCTGACATTTTCTGGTGGCTTAGGAAACGTATTAACCCATTTGGGATTTTCCTGGGAGGGAAGGCTGTGGGAAGTATTGGGGCTTACTGTAACAGGGGAGTGCTTGGAGGAAAAAGCAGATGGAGTGGCAGTGAATTGCCTTATCTTCTACGGATCCTAGAGGTTTCAAAGCTGGTCCTGTTTCTTTCTTTTCAAATGTCAGTGAACAGCAACAGGAGTACGGAGAAAAGAAAAACCCTGTTGCTGGAACTCTCTGGGTGTTTTCCAAGTGGTTTCCCTAATTCTTCACCCGCCTGCACCTTAACTAGTTTCTTACAACAGAGCACAGGGGCTGTAAAATGCTACTGTGGGACTGTGGGATCATTTTACACCTGCTTTGTATTCCCCTGAACAGCTGTAAATGACAACACAAACTGTGAAGCAGCAGGGAATTTGAACGCCTTCGACATACATTTCTACACTGATCCTCAGTAAATTAATTCAAATAGTTGCTGGGGATTTTGGGGAGAAGCTAAAGAATTCAATGAATGAATAAAGGAAGCAATTTGAAGCAGAGACCAGCTGGAGACTTGAGGGAAAGGAGAGAGGGGAAAGGGAGAAGGATGGACAGGGAGAAGGCATATGTAACCTGGAGAAAATCTGAGAAGCCGACAGCCCTGGCTCACCCTGGTCTTTAGAAAAGAGCCAGAGCCCATGCTGAGCCCTTAGTCCAGAGAGAGTAGGGCCAAGTGCAGTGATCTCCTCCCCTATGTAATGATTAGGATGTAAGTACTCCCCATGCTGCTCTGCCTATATTTGGCTAGAGACGTTAGCTACAATTTCCATAAAGATTAAAGGCCTCTCCTGCGTTTGTTCACATTCAGAACAAGCTCAGAATATGCCTCTGGGTGGAAGGCACTGCTGAAAACAGCACTTTGAATACGTACATCTCTGGAATATCCTGACTCAAATGGCTTATTAAAAGCCTTCCCCAGATATATCAGGCTAATCAGAGTGCTAGCCTGTGTTGTTTGCTGCATTCAAAGTGGTAGTCCTGTCAATAAGCTGTTCTTCACACCTGCAGGTACCCCTGTCCCTAGCGCAGGTGAATAGCAGAAGATTTTTCACACCAGAAAATTCTCTCAATTTACCTCTGTGGTCGGCTCTTCGCTGGCACATCTGGATCTGGTTTCAGGCCAGCATATTCTGTTGGTGAGGCAATTTGATATTCTGAGAATTAAGAGGCCAAAAGAATATAAAACTAGGCCAGAGTCTTTTCTCCAGCAAGTACAAAAAAGTCTTGTCATTGCTCTTACAACCTCCTGATCCTGGAGGTAGTCAGAAGCAGCATAATTCCAGGCACAGACTTTACCTACCTGCCTCACACTCAAGCAGGTGACATCTGGGGACCCTTCACCACTGAAAGCATCACATAGTGGCAGCAAGGACATCCTTGTCATGAACGTATTTAGAGAGATTCTTCTCCCACATAGCTTCCCACATCAGTCTAATGGTCCTGAGCATCCCCTCTCCCACAGTTTGGCAATACTATCAAGGTGAATTGTATGAAAAACAGCCAGTGTGGAAGAGCAAGAATGAGTCTGACAGAACAAAGGATGAATTCAGACCATGTGCTGTTCTGGAGCATCATAGATTTGTACCAGCTGTGAGTCTGGGACATAAGCCTTCCTGACCCATAAGGATTTACCTAAACCAAGCACGTGGCCCATCACTGTGATAGTACAACATTGATTTACACCAGCCAAAGATCTGTTTCAAATTCTTACTTGGAGTCTTTTGTGGTTTGGTGATGATTTGGCAAACAGTAATGAGATGGCTCCCTGCATGACTGTTAGTCTTGAGCTGGCTACCCCTCTATCACCAAGGCGGTCAGAAAAGTTTCTGCAGGGATTGAATCTTGCAGGTGCTTTGTTTAGCCACATTTTGGGAAAAGCAAACCAGCCCCTTGCATCTGATTTTCAGAGGGCTTTCAAATATTGAAGGACAGTATTGGAGGTCATCTGAACTGAGAATCTAGTCTTAATTTTTCCACTAATGCTAATGTCCATCAGCATCACTGTCACAGGAACTGCCCTCATCTTTTCTGACACATCAGTTGACTGTGGACATTGCAGGAGGATGGCCTCTGGCTCAAACTCTGTCTCTTGTGCCAAATGCAGCACCTTCTGCTATGGGAGCATATTGCTGCTTATGTATGATGTTTTCCAAGCCCGCAGGAACTATTGACTTTTCTCCCATCTCTCCTCGTCCTTGTCTATGTTTGCTGGCCACCCACTGAACAAATGAATGGCACTGACCTTCACAGCACATGTCAGGATAGATAACGTGGCCGAGGAGAAAAGATGGGGGAAATGTTGTTAGAGTTTTCCTTCCAACACCCCTAAAGGTGCTACTGTGATAGAGACATTAAAAATGCCAATAGATAGCTAGATGAGATGGATTTCCTGTAATCTCAGATTCATCATATTTTACCTGTTACTCACAATAGCAAACACTATACTTACAAGAGGTCTGTGTGGGCTGGAGGAACGTTCCTGTCTACAGAGAGTGGTGTAGCTCATACTAATTAGGTGGTGCACAGCTGGAGAGGTATGCTCTGACCCAAGCAATCTGTAGACACAACTTTCAACTTTTCTTATCTGCAAAGAGCCTACCAACACCAAAACAGCAGCACTGTATAAAAGCAATGAACAGAAATGTCAGTGGAAGTGAGGGTGGGCAGAAGGGGAGGTGAAATGTATCCTGCCATCCCAAAACAGCGTGAACTTCGTTCTCACAGGAAAGCAAAAGTGGCAATAATCTCTGGAAAGATGCTCTTCAGACACTTGGGATGCTCAAGCTTGGCAGAATACCCTGTGGGAAATGTATTCTGCTTCTGATAAATAGCCGGCTCCCACACCACCTGGGGAAGGTGGCCATTGTGAAGTAGTAGGCTGAATCCTTCTTGAAACTGGGTGGCTTGTCTGAAGAATGACAACTGTCTCTATGTCTAGGACAGAGAGACCTACTTCTCTTTTTCCCTTAAACAAGCATTAGTTAGACCTGGGTTCTTCTATCTCAAAGCTCAACAGAGAAGTACAGACTAAACCTAACACCAGGCCCTCCTGTCCCACTGCAGAGCTCAGGGAGTTCTGAAACTGCCTGCTGTGAAGTGCCTGGACAAATACACTGAGGACTTTGCCTTGGTCTTGAACTCTCCTTCAGGCATCTGCAACAGCTGGAGACAGTGACCATGCCTTGGTGCACTACCAGAGGAAGATGTATGTTCCCATCCTGTGATCTCCTGCTGTGACCATCTGAGGGCTGTATGAGTGCTTTCAGGAAGGGTGGCAGCTGGCACGTGGGAGATGGACTCCTCTCCGTACTTGCATCAGGAAACAGCAGGCATCACCCAGCAAGTTAAGTGTCGCAGGCATGCCCTCAGCAGCACCAGCACAAGCTGCTTTGTTTGGACTCTACTGCCTCAGACACAGACCACCACAATTTGTCATTGTCACCCACAATAATTTTGTTCACTGACACCAAACAAGCTTAATGGAAAAATGAAGCTATGGTTTATTTAGCAAGACTTAAGGGCACCCTTCTAGTTATAAGTTTGGAAACAAAAGTTCAAAGTAAAACAAATATAAAACTCAATCTCAGCCTGTATGTAACTTCTATAGTCCTTTCTGGTTGCTTAACCTCTCATACTCTGGAGTTCTGAGACAAACCACAGCCAGCAGACCTGATGCTTTTCAGATCCCACTGCAAAACCCTACAGCTGTGGTCTTCTCAAGCCAATTTGCAGCACCAGTGAGCAGTGCTTTGTCTGGATTCTGCTATTACATATTACTGCTTCTATTTTTTCCCCCAGTCGTCCTCCATTCCCCTCTTTTTATATCTTTTCTTCCCCTCCTCCCCAAAAAGCAAGTATTGATGGTGACCCCTCTTCTACTTCCATACTGGGGCTTACCAGCTTTATTCTAGTTTAATGTGCTATAACCAATTCTTGTTTTCCAACTTTTACTTCCCTACCAACCTAAAAGATTTTAGCATTCGCTTATACAATTTCCTGATTACCACAATAATCTGAAGATTATCTGAGTAATAGAATATAGTTACAATGGAGCATTGCCCTACTCTGCAAATGAAATAGTATAAAAAATCATTAACTGTATATCTGTTTTATGAGCTCATGATCTTTTGTAAGTGATTAGCTTTCTGTCTCTCATGATATATGAGGACATGTTAATAACGGACACAACTGAGCCAGGAACAAGTTCTTTTGGGTAAGCTACAAGAGCAAGTTTTTCCTTCCCAGCTTTGGCAAGGGCTCAGTGTGACATTCCGTCCAGCTGGCTGCCCCGAGGCAGAAGTGATCAATTACGCCTACAGCTGCCAATGGCTGTGGAAGGGCTGTGGTGGAAGTAAAATCCCTTTCCTTTGTAGCTGGGTTTGTGGATATCTTCTTTTAGTGGGCTCCTGTTGCCTGTGGCTTGCCTGTTTCAGCCCTGACTGAACTGTAATGGCTTTTCTCCTTCACATGGTATGGGCAAACATACAGACAAGCAGAGTCTGAAAGAACAGACTGTCATCTTTAACATCATGCCTTTTCCTTCCCAGCCATTTTGCCTTGCTCATCTCATGTCCCAGTCCTCAGGAAGGACCAAGTAGATTCCTCACTGGGTGCTGTCACTTTGTAGCATGACCATTTGCACTAGCACCCCACTCAAGATACCTGTGCTCTGGTCCTTGCATCCTTGTGTGCCTTCATTAATGTAGCAGTATGTCTTAAAAATGTCCATTGGAGCAATCAGCTACTGACAGACACCAGAGAAGAATACTGCAATTAGTAATTCCCCTCCCAAACCTTCCCATTTGCCTTTTCTCAGAGTTGACAGTGCCTAAACATGACACCTAATTCAGAGTTCCAGTACCCAGCTGCTCTTTTCTGCTGCAAGCAAAGAATTTCTTCTGCATCTTTGTTCAGGATTTGCCTGCCTTAACTGACAAATGTGAGTGAACGGGAAAAGATAGGGTGTCTTCAGAAAGGGATTCATCTCATTGTAAGGCTTATGTCAGAGTTGTTCTCTGACGTTGCCTATGCCTATTTGCTGGCCATAAACCCTTATTTCTTGTGTTTCTATCCTGGGGCAGAATCATATATGCTCTCAAGAGCCAGTCCCAAGCCCTAGATATGCAAAAACACCTTCTTCTTCCAGACAACTCACCTCACGTACTGTTCTCCAGCCCAATGTTTTATTTCACAGGTATAACTCTCTGGCATACAAAATTACAGGGTTCACTGTAGGCCTCTGAGAAAAAATTGGAGAGCAAAGAAATCCTTCTTAGTTCTCAGGGAAATTATTCTGTTCCCAGCAGCAGGGGAGGCTTCCAGAGAACACGGTCACCTGGTCCTGTCTCCATAGGGTGATGCACATTGCAGCAAAACCCTCCTAATAGTCACCATGAGGCAACAGAAAAGAAAGAGTCACTGCCCTCAGTCATGGGCCCTTTCTACAAAGAGCCGAGCACATCGAGCCCCGCAGGTTGTGGAGCAGTCTGAGCTCCTGCTAGCTTCTTTCAGAAGCTTCCCCAGCAGGGACCATTAGCAAAACCTCCTCTAATCGCCAGGTGACACAGGTCAGGAAACGCCACCCAGAAGCTGAATAGCTTGTGACTGAATGAGGGCATATCTTTGAGGCATACATCCAGTGCAACTGAGAGATGGCAGGTGATGGCAAGTCTACCACATCCCACTTAACAAAGGTGGTCAGCAACCATCAAGACATTGTTTTGACAGTTATCAATATATGAAGCATCAAATAAATCAGAACAATATCTTCACCTAAGAGGCTGGCATCCTTGTGCCATTGGGGAAATCAGGGCAAAAAGCAGTCAAATGGTTTGACCAAATTCACCCAGCCAGCAGAAGCCGGAAAAAAAATTATGTGTCCCAGTTCCCAGCCCAACGCTCCTGGAGGACCTCAGGCCAGTATCTTTAAGCTCCTGGGATACCCTCTAGGTTACTTTCCACACTTTCCTCTCAGCACATGCTTATAGCTCACCTGAATGAATAAGGTGGCCCCAATTATGTGGATTTCTTTCTCCTCAGCTGCTGTGTGCAGAGAGACTGATTATGCTTCATAGCATATGTGTTTCGTTGGAAATACACAATATCCTAAGCTTAATGCAAGCATTTTGGTATAAGCTGAATTTATACCTCACCGATTCTGAATTTTTAAAATGCCTAGAGAGAACAGCCACTCTGTTCAGCAAAAACCTTAAAGAATCATCACCACTGACCCTTGCACTCATCTGCTCTCTCTGATTGCCTTTAAAAGCCATTTATTATCCTAATTTCAGGTTTATAAAAGCCGCTATTGTAAAGCGTGATGTTCTGCTGACTTCTAACATACCACTGGTACAACCACCTCTGAAGAGAGAGAGCAGGAAAGCAGCACTTACCTGGGTTACTTTTGGAGGTGCGCACAGGGGTGTAATGGTTTTTGGAAGATGTCCTGACTGGGGTGTTTTCTTTGGGGGAGGTATCTATGGCCGAGATAGTCTCTCTTTCACAGTGTGCTATTGGGATTGGTCCCTGCTGCCTTAAGATGTCAGCCAGAGCCCTGGGGAGAGAGAAATAGGGGAAAAAATGTATTTTCACACAGTAGCTAGAATGGCATTCAGTATTTTCACTTCCACAGTCACTGTGCAAAACCAGCCGTAGTTGGATTTCTACCATAAACAGAAAAAAAAAAAGCAACAATAACAACAAAAAAAATATGGCTTAAAAGCTGTTTCTTTTTTTGTGTCTGCTGCATGTATTTACAGGCTTGCCTGGCTATTGTTTAGTTTTTCATATGCTTCTACTAATTCACTTCACCCCAGGGTTATGTTATCTCTCCACCATTTTCCTTGCTGTCAGTGACAGTGCAGATGAACTGTTCTCCGTAGCATAAAGCACTGCCTTCATAAAGAGTCACCACTGAACATACCAGAGCCCTAAGTCTCAGGCACTGTGATCTTCTAAAGGTTACAGCAAAACTGCCCTGCCCAACCCAAACTTCTTTAAGATTGAATCAGATTAGGAGTCTAGTCCCCACATTCCTTAAATCCTTGTTTTTTCTGCAAGAAGCTCAGTACATGGAAGTGGTGGCAGTGGGCTTCTTAAAGGAGAACCAGCAGTCCAGAAGAAAAGGATTAAACAATTTTCATGGGTTAATGTCAACACAGCCATTAGCCTACCTTTAGCTTTTTGTCCATTAGGGATTTCTTTAATGGTAGTGAGGTCTCTCTGCTATTCCCCAAGAAAAAGAAATGTCACACAGTTCAGTTGCCTCCAATGTTTTCCCCTTGGATGAGTGGATACTCAAAGATTTTTTTCCTCTGTGAATATCATGGACACAGTGGAACAATTATAGCGTGAAATGCACTGATTTTCTTAGTGCAGCCACAAGCTATCTCTTGAGCCATAGGAGAAGAAGGAAGGGGGTGGCTTGTGTGGATTATAAGGGACAGTGGCATTTTAAAGATGATAGAGTTTGAAAGGTTCTTTTCTCTTGGCAGAGGGAATATGCCTAATGTCACCTCGGGTACCAAGAAAGATGTAAGGAGGAGAAATTCTTTCATTGCATATTGATGAGAATGATGCCGGTGTTGCTTATATCTACTAGCATTCCTTAAATGCCATATTTCTGGTCTTTCATATGAGAAATAGTTTGGGACCTGAGTCCATTCCATTTTCCAAATCATTTCCTCTACAGACTGCTATCCTTGTGCATAATTAATTGCAACACTACTGTGCTCTGCAAAAGAAAGTCTTGGAAGATCTCAGTTTCCAGAAGAGGATTACATTAGTTCACAACCACCCTGTATAAAATAAGAATATTATTTTAAACTTTATTTGATTATTTATTGTTTGTAGAGAGAGCATGCATAGAGGCTATAACCAATCATACGATATGTATATGTGCACACATACTGATACATATGGAATGAAGGGGTTGTCACATACAGGGACATGAGAGCACAGATTTTTTTTTGTGCTAAGACAGGCTCAGAGAGAGGTGAAGGTAGCAGTAATAAGAGGTAAATACTTAGGCCTGTCCCAAGTCAGGGGTCCTTTTGTTTGCTGCTATGGTTATTCCTCACTAAGGAAGAGGAACTGGTATTTGGTGTTCTCCAAAAGAAGCTGAATTCCCATTGATTGACACGGATCTGTGGGTGCTCACCATCTTTTACAATCACACCTGAGGTACCACAAACTGGTCACCAACTTTCAGGTCGTGTTTGAATTTTTGGCCGCTTGCCCAGGGTTGTACAGAATGTGAGTGGCAGAACAAGGACCTAAAGCTGGGGTCTGAGTTCCCTGCCCCATGCAATACTGCACAGTTCCCTCCTGAGGAGAGGATTCACTCAACCACCAGTAATCCTAGAATCATAGAATCATTTAGGTTGAAAAAGACCTTCAAGATCATCAAGTCCAACCATCAACCATGCCTGTTTTCTAGGCAAATACCTCCCCACTGCATTACAAACCTTGCTGATTGGGGAGGATGTGGGAAGCTAATGAGATCTGTCTATTTGGCACCAGCATCCAGTACATCCTGTTGGAGACAACACATTTTCTAAAGACAGCAGGTTGGCAGAACTGAGCCCTTAGTACATATCTCCAAGATATATTAAGCATCAGATGACCATTTAACAGTATCTGCAGTACAGAAATGCTAAGAGTCATTTTTCAATCACAGAGATTGTATTAGGACCATTATTTACTAGCCCATAGTGGCTTGGGCTCATTTTGAACACTTGTCGAAGACACTCTTAGTGTCAAGAGTACAATCACTCAAAGTACAGAGGAAGATGACAGTGTGGATAACACTAAAACACTATATACGGCTTAGCTTAATATAATAGAGCCAGATGGGCAAGAAAGGTCAGGTCAGGGACTGGTGTACACTCAGAAGGGGCTGTGTAGGGTGAGGTACAGAGAAGCGTACAAGAAACTCAAAGATGAGGAAGTGGAGCTGGAGGTACTGGTGGGATGGAAATGGAAGAGTACAAACCAGTTCTCCCCAAAGCTGAGTTTGCTTAATGTGACAAAGAGGCTAAGAGAGGACCTACATCCCACTAATGGGGAGATGCGAAGGAGACAGAACAAGCCTGTTCTTGGAGGTGTAAGGCAAAGAAGACAAGAGGCAATTAGCACATGTTGCAATAAGGGCAATTCCACTTGGTTATAAAAGAAAAAATAGTCACAGTGGGATAGCAAAACACTGAAACAGGGACCCAGAGAGGCTGAGGGATCTCCATCCTTAGAGGTCTTCAAATTCAGCTGGATAAGGCCCCAAACAACCTCCTCTACCATTGAAGTTGGCCTTGCTTTAAGCAGATGTCAGGATGAGGGATCTCCAGAGGTCCCTTCCAACCTAAATTCTGCTACGATTCTGAGTCTAGGACCACCTTACACTTCAGGTCACCTTGTTTCTCCTGATACTGTTGTCCTTTCTCCTACTATTATTACTTCTGAATGGGGTTTGATACAGTCCTAAGAACACAGCTTCCCTACCTCCTGGATGGACAGTTTACCTCCATTCACCAAAAATAATTGAGGCAATTAAAGTGAATATACTCAGGAACAATTGGAGCTGGTGAGAAGTGCCTCATCCTCTCAGTCATTATCTACCTGAAAGCTGAACCCTGATCCTGCTGCCCTCCATGACAAAACCATGTCTCCAGGATAATGTTTCAGTTTGTGAACAGTTTCTCAAAAAACTGCTTGGTTGTTCCTTGGTTACTCCAGGACCTGAAATCACTGATCTTTACCACAGACAAAAATACAACTCAGGTGGTAAGAACAAATTTAATCCCTTCTTTGGTTTTCATCCTGAAGGAATAGTAATAAGAGCTACTCTCTGGGTTAGTTGTTGGTCACAACATAACAAGGAAATAACTTCTAGTTGGGTCCCAGCCACATGGAAAGGAGGAGACTGTTACTTTCAAACAAACTGAAGAAATCACAGGTGACAGTCAGGAAAGCGATGTCTGCTGTGTCAGACTATACATGAGATAAATTGAACGTAACTATCAAAAGCAGACCTAGCCTAGTGTATGGGACTAGAGCAAAGAGTTCAGCAATACTGAAGGTGTAATCTTCTTATGCCCTAAACACACCAAACTGTGTGTCCTGAGTGCTCACTCTTTGTCCTCTTCTTTAATGTCTACAGAGAGAAAAAAGACTCTTCAGCACCAGCAGAACGAAACTTTATAGGTGGAGGACAAAGTCAAACTTGGATCAAACTGGTTAGTTCCTTGCCAATTCAATCACATTGTTGTGTGTGATCCAGTTTATTTCCATAAAGCACAGAGGGCTCAGTCTCACACTGGTAGAAGGTCAGTCACACTTAACTGAGGAAGGATTTGGTTGGTATAAGTCTCTTGGGTACAGCTGTCTAATCGTCCACTGCAAAAGCTTCCATAACAATAGAGTAATAGATTCACTTGAAATATCTGGGTCTTGTGTGTGCAGCCATTTGGCTACAATTAGTCCCACTGATGACAACAGCATCCTAATCACCTGCACAAGGCTATGAGACACTTCAGAAGTCTTTCTATGATGACACATCTCTTATCTCAGGAAAACAAACCTCACTCACTGGAACATGGTACCTGTGGCAGCTGATGGAGTAGCCAGAGTTGCATAACTGTACAATCATATCCTGAGATAATGATTTATGACAGCTTTTTCATTAACGTCATTTACGTGAGAACACTAAAGCTTCTTTCCACGCAAACCCAGAATAGACATAGTGAGATCAGGGATGTTGCAGACCAGCACTGGACTAGCAGCATGGGAGAAAAACCTACTGATGTCTTGCATGGCAGGACATCCCAAGGCAGAGCAGGTCAGGTCCTGCTCCCAGATATGTCAGAAGGGCAGGCGCTCATGCAACTCTGGACTAAGTGAGTACTTTGGGAAGAAACACAGTGGGATGAACACAGGGACCCTAATGCAAAGAAGAAGTTGTGGCCATTTTCAAAAGAAAAAAAAAAGTCTTGTTGGAAATACAAAGGGCCAAAAGGGATGGGTGTAAGCAGTAGGGTAGCAAAGTTAGGCATCAGCTGGGGCCCTGATGTTGAAAGATAAAATCAACAGACTTTGCTAAAGAGAAAAGAGAGTGAAGGCAAGGCAAACTGGGAGAGAGGCAATGGCAGGGAGTGACAGAAAATCAAAACTGAACAAGGAGAAAGTGAGCAGAGTAGTATGAAATGGAGGAAACAGGCAGGAACAAACCACAGTGAAGACCAGGCAGGGAGTGAAGTCCAGCAGTTATGTGGAGGGAATTCATCTCTCAGTCCTAGCATGGAGATGTGGGAGGGGAGAGAGGAGCTTCTTTGTACAGTAGGGAAGTAAATCATCAGTAATGATTTTTCAGGCTCAAGGGAGCTGATCCTTCCTCTCTACGTAGTACTAGTGAGATGTATCTGGAGTGCTGAGTCCAGTGCTGGGCTCCTCATGCACATCATGGAGTGGGTCCAATGAAGGGTCACAAAAGCGCTTAAGGGCTTACAGCAGACCCAGGCTGAGAGAGGTCCAGGTCCATTTTTTGTAAATGGCTTTTCCTACAATAACTTTCTCACTGTGAAACACTCCCATCTTCCACAGCCACTATCCGTGCCTTAGCTTCCTGACCTCAGCAATTCCAGCATGGTGATTTTCTTGTCTTCTGCACCCATGGGGAGAAATTCCTTGTTCTTAAGTGCTCTGTGGACTGAAAGAGTGTGCTGGTTTTGGCTGGGACAGAGCTAACTTTCTTCATAGTAGCTAGTATGGGGCTATGTTTTGGATCTGTGCTGAAAACAGTGTTGATAATGCCGAGATGTTTTCATTACTGCCGAGCAGTGCTTACACAGAGTCAAGGCCTTTTATGCTTCTTACCCCACCCCACCAGTGAGGAGGCTGGGGGGGGCACAAGAAGTTGGGAGGGGACACAGCTGGGACAGCTGACCCCAACTGACCCAATGCATATTCCAGACCATATGATGTCATGCTCAGCATACAAACCTGGGGGAAGGAGAAGGAAGGGGAGGACATTCAGAGTTACAGTGTTTTGTCTTCCCAAGTAGCCATTATGTGTGATGGAGCCCTGCTTTCCTGGAGGTGGCTGAACACCTGCCTGCCCATGGGAAGTGGTGAATGAATTCCTGGTTTTGCTTTGCTTGAGTGCATGGCTTTTGCGTTACCTATTAAACTGTCTTTATCTCAGCCCACGAGTTTTCTCATTTTTACCCTTCCCATTCCCTCCCCCATTCCATGGTGAGGGAAGTGAGTGAGCAGCTGCATGGTGCTTAGTTGCCGGCTGGTGTTAAACCACGACAAAGAGGAAGGTTTTTCTTGATATCACTGAGAAAGCTTGAGGAAGGGCTGGGACCAGAGCCTACAGTTTCCATGTCTAGTGCCCTCTTCACTGGCCAAGGAAGCTCCATCTGAATGAACGCATCCCAAGTATCCCTGGCTATTTGTCAGGTTTTTTTCAGGACCTATCTGTGGAAATGCAGAACTCATGTCAGTGCTCCCACGGCTGGCAAGGACTTTATGGACCGTATTTGATTAGGATATCTCCAGTCCACACAGGACCCTCTAATTTTGGGCTGGAGACAAAAATATACAGAACCTGGGGAGACAGGGAGAAGCAAAGAGCTGAAGCAGAGAGGAATGTCTGGTTTAAGAAGCAAGTTTGCAACACATCGGCATTTGCCTCTGCAATGAGCTCTGAGACACATCTGATGGTGTAATAGGAGACAGTACAGTGCAGAAGAAACATTCACCTGCAGAGGCTGGAGAGACCTTGTAGCCAGAGAGAACGTGAAGTTGCAGGAGCTATGAAGGACCAGGTCTCTTTAGCACACCCTGCCCAAGCCAAGAAACTTAACCTGCTGTCTTAATTACCAATGAGGTAACAGGAGGCTAGAGGAGTGCTGTCCTTCACCACAGTCTTTTTTGAAAGTAGTGTCCTGTTTTCCCAATATACACAGATTTTCAACACTAATTGCTAGTATGAGTGTGGGCATAGGTATCCCTTCTACTGAAGACAAGGGGAGCTTTGGTGACAGCTCCAACAGACCAGGATACGGCCTGTGGGAAATAAGATTGGAGTAGAGAGGTCTGCAGGTGCTGGATAGGAAAAGATGATGGGAAGAGCTGACTATTTCCAGTAGTGCAGGTTGTGCACATGCAAAACTTCACTCAGTTGCCTTCTGAAAATCCCCTCTCTTGGAGTCTTCATATATAGGGTGTTAGAAAACAGAATTGCCTGTTCCAAGTCCCTATAAATTTGGGGAAGAATGGAAAAAGAATGACCAAATGGATCTGGCAGAGCACAATAAAAAGAGCAGTGTCTGACTGAGCTAAAAGCCTGCTAAAAGCATAGCTGTGATGGAGTTTGTGGCAGAACTCCAATCATCTTCAGCACAGCCAGGATTTCACTACAAGTTCTTTAAAAAAGAGTGAGGTTAAAGACTCCCCTACGCTCTCTTACTAACCTGGAAAGAAAGAGGCAGTTAGTCTGAGAGAGGCAATTTATCCAGCCATGGAGCCAGCTCACCTGGAAGGGACAGGTCTCTCCAAGGGAGACGGATTTCAGTCACCGGCAAGTCACGCAGAGCACAGCCGTGCATTATGCATGGTTTGGTTTGGCACCTGTCCCCAGACCTGCTGCGCGCCTTGTGAAGTTTCAAACACTGACCACACAGAGCCACGCGCGGCCCTTGACCGAGCTGGGTCTGGGCTATCCTATAAGAGGGGCTCCCACACTGCAGTTTCTGCCAGCTGCATGCTGCTTGCCTGTCTTATTCCCCCATGCTAGCTGTGAAACAGCAGACAGGGAGGCAACCGTACACTGCCTTTCATCAGCTCTCCCCATCTCTGCTGCCTCCTTGGCATCAACCCCAGGGCACGTGTCTGACCACACTTTCTGACAGTGCTCTGATCTTACTACCAGAACAATGGGGCTTTAATTGATTACACAAACACCACTGCAAACTGATACACAGAGGGAAACATGGGGATGCTGCTGCCAGCAAAGCCCTCTGGGAGGCAGCTTCCTTTGCGTGGAAGTGACTATGCCAAAGTAGGTCTTGTTACTGAAAGCACAGGGGCTCCGCAGTGTGCGAGAGATGCACCAGGTCAGCAAAAGGTAACTGGTCTCTGCAGCTGCCACAAACAAAAGCAGCTGGTGCTTCAGAGCAGGGTTTCTGGGGAGGAACACTGGAAATGGTTTTTCACAGTAACCTGAGTGGGCATGTGGTGGACGCTTGTGTGTGTGTGCGCACACGCGCATGTGTGTACAAGAATAGGTGAATGCACCCATGGAGTTAAGAAGAAAAAAAGACTAAGCATTAGGACACCCTTCCAACAATGAAGCATTTATGCACCTGTACCCAGCATAAGTGAGGACATACTGTTTCTAAAAAATAAATACTTCAAGGAAAAGTCAGATGTTTTCTGAAAAATCTTTGTGTCAAATATAAGAATTATCTGTGAAGCTCCTGGAATTCAGTCTAGCTTTAATGACAAATTTCACCGAAAGCTTAATTATGGACTTACTAAGGACCATATCGTTATCCCAGATTATGACAGCAGAATGAGACTGGCAGTTTTCCTGACTCACTCTTCTTGGTGAACTCAAAACTAACACATAGGTGACATGATTACATTATAGATAACACACACATTATATGAATGCATGCATGTGGAAAATACATTTCAGCTGAAATGGAAGTAGTATAGGCATTACACTGACAAATCAACACAAAAACAACTGTCACTGTGAGCTCATCATCTCTCCTGTCTTTATACTGTGAGGTGGAATGAGCAACTGGAAAGTGAAGCTCTTGTCTTTGGGACAGGTTCTTTAGACTATATATCAAGAGTAGTAACTACCAGCAGTGCTTAGACTGCACATCTTACGGAAGTACTTTACACATCTGACACTAATATACAAATTGAATGAGTCTCCTACTATTGCTGTGATGTGGACAAGGGATTTACGGCAATCACTAAACTCACAATGGGTAATGCTAGTTCCTTTGAATAGTGATGCAGCAGGTCCAAAGAGAAAGAAAATGTTACGCAAAGATTTTGTAATTAAAAAGTTAAAACAAATCTTCCCAACTGACGTTTCTTCGCAGAGAGCTGTTACACTGAGCAGCAAGTGGCCAGAGCAGCAAGGGTCAAGATCTACCTCTAAACCATGAGGAGGCTATTTAGGGACAGCGAGTGGCACGAAGCAGTTGGTGCCTCCCGGAGTCGTGTCCCCCAGCATCACCGAGGACGCAGCGCTCACCGCAAGCCAGAGAGCGGCTGCCACCTGCTGTACTGCCGGCACTGTTCCTCAAAGCATACACCTTCCCCGCCCGGCTACAGCCCCCTCCCCAGCCCGCCTACAGCCCCCTTGGCTTGAGAGCGCCAAAGGGAGACTCCGAGAAAGAGCCCACCCAGAAAAGAAAGCAGGGGTGCTGGGGAGAACTAGAAGCAGTGGTGTCATGCAGAAAAGGAGCTAAGCGCTGGTCATGATCAGGGAAAGAAGATAAAATAAAAAGAGCAGGTCTTGCTAGGTATTTCACAGGCATGAAAAACTGCAGGAATTATGCTAAGAGCTCGGCTGGTACAGTGTCCTGGTTTCAGCTGGAAGAGAGTTAATTTTCTTCCTAGTAGCTGGTATAGTGCTGTGTTTTGAGTTCAGTATGAGAAGAATGTTGGTAACAAGCACACTAATGTTTTCAGTTGTTGCTAAGTAGTGTTTATACCAAGTCAAGGATTATTCTCAGCTTCTCATGCCCAGCCAGCAAGAAGGCTGGAGGGACACAAGAAGTTGGGAGGGGACACAGCCAGGACAACTGACCCAAACTGGCCAAAGGGGTATTCCATACCATGTGACATTATGTCTAGTGTATAAACTGGGGGGAGTTGGCCTTGGGGGGGGATCACTGCTCAGGAACTAACTGGGCATTGGTCAGCAGGTGGTGAGCAATTGCATTGTGCATCACTTCTTTTGTATATTCCAATTCTTCTATTATTATTATTGTCATTTTTTTATTGTTATTATTATCATTATTAGTTTCTTCCTTTCTGTCCTATTAAACTGTTCTTATCTCAACCCATGAGTTTTACTTATTTTTTTTCTGATTCTCTCCCCCATCCCACTGGTGTGGGGAGGAGTGAGCGAGCAGCTGCATGGTGCTTAGTTGCTGGCTGGGGTTAAACCACGACATACAGTTTGTTAGTCTGTTATTGTTTGTGCTTGGGTATCTGCATGCACAAAGCCAGTAACAGCACTTGGTGGATATGCAGCACTTTTTGAAAAACACATGAGTGCACACAGAAGAAGTTTCATGCACAAGGTATCTATTGTGCACCAAATCCTATGTTGTAAGCACAGTTAAGGGACTTTAAACTTATTGAAGAAAACTGTACTTTCTCTGAAGAGCCCTACTATTGCAACAAAGGAGGTTGGGGCAAGAGCTGAACTACAGTAAAATATTTATTGCGAAAGAATTCCAGGCTTATCTGCCTGGGTAATGAGACATTTGAGACCTCCATGCAATACAGCGCACACAGATCTAAGGAAATACAGATTGCCCATGTGAGTAGGGGCAAAGGCAAGTAAAAAAGTACCATGATCTCCTTTTCCTGATAAGGTTCAGATCTTCCTATGTGAAACAGGAGTTTTAAAAGGCGTCTGATCTCCAAAGGCACACAGATCAACTGTTAGTTAAGGATATAAGAGATTAGAAAACTAAAAGAAATAGAAGTTCAGAGCTAGACTGGATTCCCTTGACACCTTATGATGGAGGGTTACTAATAGAAAAAGTTAATTAGGAAGCAGAAAAATATCAAATAAATGGGAATTAGAGACATTGAAATGATTCGGTGAAGGCAGCATGGTTTCTGAGTGTAGCCTCTCTTACTGGGAGAAGTTCACAAAGTAAGGAGAAGACTCAGAAGCAGCCAGTGGAAGTCTGTAGCCAAGCAGCCTCTGTGCTGTTACCAAAGCCAGTCTCTTTATAAAATAGATTGAGAGAGGAAAGCATGGCAAAAAAAATCAGTTACCAAACTGCAAACTGTGACCAGAGCTTCCAGCTGAAGCTTCCCCAGTACATGTAAGTGAAGCAAAAGGAAAAATATTTTGTACAGGTACATGCATACAAATACACATCCTGCCTTGATTTGGCCAGCTGGGAATGTGCAATTCATCAATGCAAACAGGACAAGATTCAGGTCTTCTCACTGCATGGGAGTTACGCCAACTACACTAAGGTGCAGTATTGGTTTGAAACAGAAGAACTAGTCATGAGTAACTTCTCTGAGGCCAGAAGATAATGTCTTTTTCTGTTTTACCTTAATCAAGCCTGACACGTGCTTGTGGTCCTGTATTCTGTGCCTATGAGAGGGACAGGGCACTTTAGAGAAGAGACTCAGAAACCATCAGGAATAAACAATACAAAGCAGGGCAAAGAGCAGATGAAAGGGCCATGAGTGTGTCAGATGAATGAGACAGAGTGGAGTAAAACAAGCAGAGCATAAAAACAAATCAGTGGAAAGAGGAAGCAAGCAGTGACAGCATCCAAGAAAGAAAATCTTCTGTATAGTCCCTATGGCCAGGTGTGTGTTTGTAGCACTCTCTCCCTGCCCTGAGGAGGCATGAAGTTTGATTGCTTGGCTCAAGCAACACACACCAGCAGAGAGCAGAACTGAATGAGCCAGCTGTGATCACAATTTGAAAAACTAGAGTCTAGAGATAGGTAGTTGTCACAAGCTCCACCATTAGCGAAGAGGGCTGAAACCTGCTACCCTCCAGTGACCCCTCTAGCAACCATAGGGCCCAAGAGCTGTGGTGAGATGCAGCCTGCAGGAAAAGAAAACCTCCTGTATTTCAAGTTAGCATCATGCAAAACTGCATGCAGCCTTCCTGGAACTGTGAACAAACAGATCCATTGCCTCTGATTCCTGTTGAAATTCAGAGCTACAGAGTAAAAAAATGACACAAAATTGATCAATTTAACTGTTGTCTCTACATGGGAAAAGGATGTTCATTTATAAAAACAGTCACAGTTATTATTCACAGAGCAGAGGATGCAAAGGCAGAGACCAAAGAAAAGAGTAGCACAAATATCTTTCCTCTTTGTAGAAACAAAGATGCCCTAGGAGTAGGGTAATGGGAAGCACTCTGAGCAGAAGGTGCTTGTTTCCCTTCTTCTTTTCAAAAGCCAAAACACTCATCGGACACAGTCCATGCAAGGACAGATACACAAGACAGCCCTTTAGCAGGATACAGAGCTAGTTTGCTGGGAACCCAGTGCTGCTTCTCAGCAGCTGCAGGAGAACAGCTGGGCTTCCACCCCTGCCCCAGGGCCATCACTACCACTGCCTCCCTCCAGCTTGCAAGTAAGCGCTTCAGCTGCCCATGCCGCAAGCAGTTGGTAACATTTCAAACCCTAGCTGCAAACTATAAACAGTTTCCAATTTGTGCATTCCTAACTCAGCAGAGAGTGCAATGGTTACTGTTGCTGAGGGCTAAACAGGGGTCATAGGGTGATACTACTAGCAGTGAATTATTTATGTACTGTAGTGTCGGGATTTAGGGTCATGGCCACAAGAAGAGAATATTCTGGGTCACCCCTCCTTGCTACAGAAAAATATACCCAGCTTTGAAAGCAAACAGCTGATATTCCTTGTTCATTGTCAGAGATTCCCTAACTCATTCCCATACTGAAAGTAAAGCAAATACTCTGCCCACTTAAGAAATGCTTGAACAAAAAACACCCTGACAAACTGACAAAAACAAACCATCCTCCCAAATGCAGTCAGAGGGGAACAGCAGACAAAACGTTGCTGGGTATAACTCTCAGAAATCAGCCCCAGTTTCTACCTGGAGCTCAGCATGCATTAGTTCTTGCTGTGTAACTCCAAAGCAAGATCCAGACAAGAGGTAGTCATATATGGTCAGGCTGAAAGATCCTATAATCATTAAAAAATCAGCTAAGTTTAAAGCATTACAAGTGTTTCTGTAAAACATGACTATTTTAGCTCCTGTTTGTCAAAGCACTTCCACTTACTGCACTTAGAAATGAACTTAAGTATCAGTTACTGTCACTGCTCAGCCCAGAATCACAGCAGTGCCTCTGCTTTAAAGGTGTGTGGTAGTGCCTGAAAACAAGACCAGATTTTCAGCTCTGAAATGCACATGCATATCTCAGTGCACAGACAGCCTTTCATGTCACATGAGAGTGACAGTTCTCCTGTGAATTTGTAAACCCTCCTTTCTATCAAAAGACATAAAATGAGCCCTGCCTCCATCAAAATGTTCTTTTTATGTGAGTTAATAAGGATTTCCTGTAAAAGCTGGCTGAGAACTTAGCAGAGAAATAACATCTACACACAGTACTGCTAACTGACCATTTATGATGAAATAAAATCTAATGTGTGATCTTACTTATGGTGAAGCGCAGGGAAGTCTTGCTTAATCTTCCCTGGGTGTGGGATACTGTTCACGATGGGCTATTTCTAGCCCACTGTAATAATTTCTGTTTATACTGTTGTTCTCCTCATCCCAGAGGTTTTGGTGGGCTGCACACTGAGATTTAAAGCACTTGTCATCACTACAGTGAATTATTCTGGATGTTACACTTAACTCCAGTTGGCACAACCTCAAACAGATAGAAATATCTGACTACATTCTGATTTTCTCCTACTCTATTAGTCAGCAGCAGTTCTCAGAGACGAAGCCAAACCATTCCACTCCTCATATTTACATTCTGCTTAGAGCGCTGATAGCATTTTTCCTCAAACCGATGCAGACCCTGTCTGCTGGAGAAGCACTTCATAATATTTAAACCATCGTGCAGTGCTGATCAAGTTCAGGTAACACAGCTCTGAAAGGTATAATCTTTTACCAGCTACCATATTATAGAAGTCAATCAACTCCTTGAAATGCTCTGAAAGTCAAGCTTTCCAAGCACTCAATCTGCCATTCATACTTCTACACACAGGTGAATAATTTTACCAGGACTTATCTAAATAAAGAAAAGCAAGCATCAAAAAAATGAAAACATCAGGAATAACTCAGACAAGTCTGGCAACACTGCCTCTGATTTCAAAGGCTGTAGGATCCAACCCTGTAGCACACTGGAGCTATAGCAAAAGTAACATATGAGCATCTGAGTCAGATTTCCAGAATTAGTGTGAAGACAAGGCCCAGACAAAGTTGCCTTGAAGCCAAAAGACCTGGGCAGTTGGGGAACTAGCCCTTATTCAAGAAAATACTTGAAAGAGCCTATTTTCTGAGCAAGCTACTTTCAGGACCCTTTGCTATACAGAGACAAGTGACCTAAAAGATATTACAATGTATTTAACACTGTGAAGCTATTTTCTTGCAAAGGCAGAGAAGCAGGGGCAGGTGGGGTTTGTGATGGAATACATGGGCCAGACCCTCAGCAAGTGTAAACCAGCATGACTTTTTGTCCTCATTGAAGACATGGTAATTCATACCAGCCAGCATCCCGATGTGTGTAGTCTGATAAAGGCAGGAGTCTAAATAAAATGCATATTCCCAAATAAATAAAAACTGCGTCACTCATCTCTTTTTCTTTGTAAAAAGCTAAAATTTCTTCCCTCAGACTCTGTTGACTGCGATTGAAGTTCAGCCTTAAAAATGTGATCAATGGTTTTAAATGTTTTGATTAAAATTTCTTAATTAAAATAATTTTTATGAAGCATTATCTGCTAGAGATAAGGGTTTTCCCCACTCATGCTGACAACTGTTCTTATAAAGAAGCTCCTCACCAATTTTTATGTTCAAACATAGGAACATCTTGGATTCATAGCACACAAGAAGTACACATCATTTGGAGGGACTTTTTCACCAAAAAATAAATACGAACTGAGAGAGTACATGATTTGTCCAGAAGGAGAACTGTTATGGAAGCCTGAGCTTTTGCTTTTAAACAGGATTTTCTCTGGCACATCGAGAGCGTTCCTTCTTATTACAGCAGTGTGTAAAACCGCTGAGAAAAGGATACCAAACTACTTCCTTAGCAGCCAGCCAGAAGGACAGACTACTAGCTTGAGCTATCTGGATTTACAGGGGAAAAGAAATAAAAAAGGAAAGCAAAAGAACGCTCCCACCCTGATCGCACCGCTTTCCCGAACGCCCCTTGCGACCCCAAGCCAAAGGCCCCCCCCAGGAGGACGCAGAGCCATTTCCTTTGCACTTTTTAAACTTCTCCCTGGCCGGGCCAGGCAGGGCAGGACCCGGGGGGGTCCGGATCGCCTCTGTCCCCCTGGGGTCCATGGGAAAGAGGGGGGG